>NW_012102954.1:1376691-1435996 GCF_000951045.1 Mandrillus leucophaeus | reverse complement strand
TTCTCTGTGGGCCCCCTCCCACCTGGCTGTCTCATTCCCCTCTGTAAAGAAGTATATCTAACTGCTCCTGGAGTAAAGATAAGGATGAAGACCAATCTAAACTGCTTCCTGCTGACAGGGGGCGCTGTTTTGGGGAAATGGCAGTCAGAGCTCCCTCAGAGGCCTATCTAAGGGTCTCAGCAGGAGGGGCCATTGTCAGCGGCTCCAGCTGCATGACCATTTGGAGTCTGATGGCCTGAAAACAAGAACAGAAAAACTGGGTTATTAAAAAACATGTATCAAATCAAAACAAAGGGGAGGTAAGGACAGCTCAAAAATTATGAGGCCTTTTACCAGTTTGCATAGGGAGAGGGAGGCCAAAAGCCTGACTGGCAAAAAAATCTTTACCCTTTTGCCGGATGTTGGGCTTCTGGGTTGTCTTCCACTGAGCCCAATCCTAAGCCAACCAGTTTAAGGTTTAGGAAATTAACTCTTTCTAGTTTGAAGGATGCATCTGAGGGGAGTGTCTCATGGTACGGAGACACAATTACCTATTGGTGAAGAGAGAATCGAGGAGGAAAAAAGAAAAAAGAAGGTGTTTTTTTCAAAGGAGTCCCAGCGGTTCAGAATGCATTTGAAAGGGGTACAGACTGAAGATGAATGGCTACCCTACTAGAAAGAGGGGAGCAGATGTCCCTGGTTTCCTTCTCTTCCTAGCAGATACCCAGGGTAAATGAGTGAGAGAAGGAAGAGCATCCTCTTTTTCTCTTCCATCCTTGCATCCCTGAGTCCCGGTGACCTTGGCAGGTGCTGCCATGAGTGTTAAAGCAGCTTGCACCCATGACACAGGGAGGGCCTAGAGAATAGGAATTATCTATCTACTCTCACCCATGCCTCTATCCCCACTGCTGTCAGTAGTCTTGGAGTTCCCTAGACCTCATTTACACCATCGATATTAATGTAGCCTTTATCCGTAAAACAGGAAACTTGGGGTTGGCTTGCTCAGCAGGAATCAGCCACGCTCACCTGTGCTGTGCCTTTTAACCTCTGTTGTCATTTGCCTCTGGATCCCTCAGATACAGTTTTCCTTCCTAGAGCCTTGACCCGAAGCTTAGAATAAAGTTTGAGACAAAAATATATCTCAGGGAGTTGCATGGACTCCTTATCATAAGCCAAATGCTAAGGTGAAACTGTGGAACTAACTGAGTCCTCCTCCAACAAGGGAGAGAAAAGGATGTCTTGTGATCTGCCCAGATAACTGGTGGCTAGTTATGCTTGTTAGGATTTGGGTGCATGGCGCTTGGCTTCGCTTAGTTTTCTTGGTCTTACTTTCCTCAAAAGGAAACCTCTGGGTGATGGCATTCTGTGTATTCCCTATTTATTCCATCACCTGGCAGGATTTGTAGGATAATTGCTCAGAACTAGAATATTGATCCAAATTTCTATATTACCTTTCCCTTTTGTTCTTTCTGAGCTGCAGCAGCAGATTTCTAGTTGATTCATAGGAACAAGCAGGGTTAGTCTAAAATGTAGGCAAAAACTTTAAAACAACTAGTGAATATAGAATTTAATAACAAATATATGATACGTTTTGAAACAAGATTTCTCTCTCTCCTCATGTTTGTAAAAAAAAAAAATCATCATAGGACTGAGTGGTTTGCAAAATAGACTGTAATCTTATAATTGGCCTGATTATTTGCATAAAGTGTAGCAAGAATAACTATTTCTACATAGGCCTTTTGGATTGCCTTTGTTCCACAACGATTCTCAGATAAGACCTTTTAAAGCCAAGCCTAGCCATGGGTTCATCCTCAAATACCTGTAAGTTGGGTAGTCCTCTCCTCTTAAGGTCCCATAATAAACTTGGAGCTCCTGGATCTGTTAGAAAGTGACATTCTTTACTGACCACAGGTCAGGAACCCTGTACAAGAACTGTATAGTTAAGGGTATGAGGCCACTTTCCCCACTGGGCTTTTATTGGCTCTGCAACTCAAGATTGACTCGTTAAAGTGAAGCATACCCTTCCAGCCAAAGCCTTGGTAAAATTACCAATTTCTCCAATTGTGTCCTGTTGCAAAAGAAAAGTGGATTCTTATTGCACTGATGCAAACAACTATATTGCCATAAGAATACTGACAGATAGTTTCCAAATTCTAGAGGAATCAGGCAGAGAGAAACAAACATGGCTCCAAATTTTGATCACAGGAGTGTATACCTTACTTAATTATTAAAGACTATAAATAGTTCAAAATAAGTTTCCTTGACACTGAAAAACCAAACAAGGATCAGCAATATACCAAGCAAAGGTAAAAAAGATTTGCTTCAGCTTCCTGAGTTCAGTCCATTTAGTTAACTCTGGTTTCGCTTGATATTCATGAACACGTCAGCTCTTTATAAGTACTGTACATATTCCTTTATTCCAATGTTAACAATCTATAAAGTATCAGAAGCCTGTATTTGAGAGCACCTGTTAAAGTCTTATAGTTCATTATAAACCATCTTTGAAAAAGATTAAAACAAGACAACAATTGTCTGTGAATAGCAAAATATCTAGGGTAGTTACGGTTAGAAACAAGATTGACAGAGAAGTTTGGTTATCTCCGTGGTTTATGATAACTTAACATAACGACCTTAGTTATGATTCACAGCATACACTTAGCCATTAGAATTTTAGAAATCCTATACAATTGTGTAACATATATTAGCATTATTCACCAAGATATAACCTGAAGAAGATTGAGCATCATTTTGACAATCCCATGTACCTAAACATGTCAAATAATCTTGTTTACCTCTTTTTTGTGGACACTTCAGGGGCCCTCTGAAGTATTCAAAAATCCAGGTGCCAGTGAAGACAATTTTTGAAACTTAAATTTGATTTGGGGAAGCTTATAAACATGTTTAAAGCACTTGATATTATGAAATAAAATTCCTGATGACCATATGTTATTTATTTTGCCAACATGATGACTCAGAAATTTTAAAGAAGCAAAAACCTTTTATAACCCTTTATAAATTTTGCCACAGAGCAGATTAGCATTTAATACCTTGTTGTGCTTTTATTTTAATGCTCAATTTACAGAGAAACTATATAATGCCCTTCTGAATTTAGTCAATATGTTCACATACAGAACCTCTTCTGCAAGATTAATTTTGACAATTATTCCACCACTTCTTTGAAGTTTCAGTTTTTTCCTATCTAACTTAAAACAATCCTTAAACTCTAGGCAAAAGTTTACACTTCCATGCCTTCTTATAACCTTTTAGTAAAAACACATTTCACTGTTTTTACACACCTTGCATGTAAATCTATTTTCAGTAGTCTCAATTACATGTTATAATGATAACTCTTAGAAATTTTTAACTTTAAGGTAAAAGTTGGTAAGTTCCTCTAATTGTGTACTAACTGCAGCCACGTTTGCCTTCTTAGTTAAGAGTGTGGTTAGTTCCATATGTCCCCAGGCCTTACCAGTTGTGAAGCCAGCAAGTCAAATAGTTCTCAAAACCCAGAAAGCAGTTTGTAAGCTCAAAACACTTAGCAAACCTTCTATCTGACCTGCATTTTACTAATAGTCTTTAGGGTTGCTTTTACTTCTCAAAGATTAAAGTCATGTGAACTGAAAGGTACCACAGCTTTTACCTTCCCTTTAAAAAATACTTGATGCAAGTGCTTGTCTTTCTTTAGGCCAAATTAATTAGAGCTCTTTTTACAGACATTACACACAATACACACACAGACAGACAGAAGCAATACACACACAGGCAGAAGAAAACTCAGTCCCCACAAGATCCTTTTTCTCAACCAAAACTTTATAGAGAGTACAAGCAGTAATAGTTGGGGGACCTAGCCTTGTGAAAACATCTTCTAAGAGGAAAATAAAAACTTTAAAGGTTAACTGCTGTGGGGGTAGATAAGATGAAGAAAAAACTGTTTAAAAAATGCCTGGAGAAGAACCTCTTATTTTATGCAACTGGTTCCTTCACCAGGAGAAAAGCTTAATTACCACTGATGGAGTAAAGCCCCTTGGCTGGGGAAGGGGAAGCCTCTGGTGGTGTGTGGCAGAAACCACCAGCCAGCTGGCTGTGTGGGACCCTTGGGCCATGTGTGCCAGCCCTGACAGAGAGGGGAGAGCAGTGTGGAGCTGCTGCTTGCCCGTCAGTCCTGAAAAAGGAAGGAAAAGGCCATGAAAAGCCCTGGGAGTGATGTAGGGTGGGGCCATGGTTTCCCCCACCCTCAGAAGTCCAAGGACGAAAAGGCTTAGAAGCAATAGTGAGAGGTTTTGGGTCCCGATTTCACTCCCCACCTCTTAAGCCTCACATTGGGTGCCAAAAATGTTGCAGGACTTTTCCTTAGTTCAGCTAAAAATGGGGTTCTTTGTCCCACAGCCATGAAAATTCAGGCTCACAGACAATTTAAGTGGTAAGACAGGGTTTTATTGGGTAAAAAGGAAGAAAAGGGGGAAATAGGGACTTTCACCAGGCCAGAGTCCCTCTGCTAGAGCACTTCCTGCTCGGTCATTTGGATCCCAGATTCCACACAGGAAGAGGAGGAGCCAGGCTCCTCCCTGCTCCAAATGGCAGGAACTCCCCAAGGTTCTGCCCTGGTGTACATTCCTCCCAGTGCACACGCTGCCTGGAGTTTCTTTGGAGACCCCTCCCACCTTGCTGTCACACTCTCATCCCATCACAGCCAAGAACTCAGTGTTTCAGGTTTCTAAGGGTTCCCCTTCACCAACACAGGGTCTGCTCAGTCAGCTGGGAGGCTTAGGATTTTATTTTTAGTTTACAACCCAATTGTAGCCAAAATATGTATTCAGAGCACCTTTTTTCATCCTTGTATTTGAGATGTCACCATTATCATATATTATTGCTATATGCATTTCTGTCTGTTTAGGAATTTTCCATTTAATTTTATTGCTCGGTTTTATTTTGTTCTGTTTCATTTTCACAATCCATACTGCACTCTTTAATTTTTGAGACTTTCTAATATATGTTAATATCAGTATGATATTTTTTTCTCAGTACTCATTTTTTAAGAGTATTCCTGGAATTGTTTTATTTTCCCATATCACACTTTGGATCATCTTATTCAGCTCCCTCCTTCTGCCCCATCCTCAAAAAAAAGCAGCTGTGGCATTTTTATTATTTTCATGTGTGTTAATTTGTAAAATAGAGGGTGGAGCAAGATGGCCAAATAGGAACAGCTCCAGTCTCCAGCTCCCAGCGTGAGCAACACGGAAGACGGGTGATTTCTGTATTTTCAACTGAGGTACCAGGTTCATCTCACTAGGGAGTGCCGGACAATCGGTGCTGGTCAGCTGCTGCAGCCCGACCAGCGAGAGCTGAAGCAGGGCGAGGCATCGCCTCACCTGGGTAGCGCCTGTCTCTTATACACATCTAGATGTGTATAAGAGACAGCACCGGGGCCTATTATGGGGAGGGGGGAGGGGGGAGGGATTGCACTGGGAGTTATACCTGATGTAAATGATGAGTTGATGGGTGCTGATGAGTTGATGGGTGCAGCACACCAACATGGCAAACATGCGGTGTTTGGTTTTCTGTTCTTGTGATAGTTTGCTGAGAATGATGGTTTCCAGCTGCATCTATGTCCCTACAAACGACACAAACTCATCCTTTTTTATGGCTGCATATTATTCCGTGGTGTATATGTGTAAGTTGGATTCCTAGGTATTTTATTCTCTTTGAATAATGTATGTAACAAACCTGTACGTTGTGCACGTGTACCCTAGAACTTAAAGTATAATTTAAAAAAAGTGTAAAAAAATTTGTAAAATAGTATTATCATCTTTATAATTTTAAACATTCTTATATGAAAATATAGTATGCATTTTCATGTACTTGAATCTTGTACATTTTAAGAGTGTTTTAGAGTTTCTTAGGTCTTATATGTTTCCTGTTTAGCCTAGAAAGTTTTATCTTTTTTAATGCTATTGTAAGTGGGAAGGTATTTTTTTAATAGCATCTTCTAACTAATTGTTCTTTTCATGTTTGATTACTGTATGTTAATTTTGTGGCTCTCTTGATTGTTTAATGGTTTTAAATTAATTCTCTAGGGCTTTACATTAAACAATCAACTATTTGAAAATAAGGTACATTTTTCCTACTGCTTTCCAATTTTTATGCTGCTTTATTTGTACTGTCTAATCACATTGGCTTGTATTTCCAATACAATGTTAAAGAACAGTAACCATAGCAAGCATGTTTCTCTTGTTCTTTAATGGGAATGCTTCTTATACTTTCTCAATAAGTAGTGTGTTTGCTTTGGGGATGTTATAGCATAAATGTTGAAAAAGAATTTAGCAAAATTTAATATTCATTCTTGATAAAATACTCAATAAAATAAAAATGGCTATTTCTATCATATGATGCACTATATCTCTCTTCTGGGTTCTGATAACCACTCACATTCCTCATCCCTTTGGGCCTAACTGGAGCATTAGTCCTCCTGTTACCAGCCAGATGTGGGGTATGCTGCACTATTCCTGGTGGTCCCTTATGCCCTGCACACACATTTATAAATAGCTCCTTGATTAAACCTTCTTAGATACCCTAATATGAGTATGCCATTGCTGTCCTCTTGGGACTACAACTGATGCAGATATTTTGTCTTGATGTCCATATTTTTTAACAGTGCAAGCCAGAGCCCTTCAAAAAGCCCATCTTCAGCAAGAAAAGAAGAGTACACCAGAACCAAAATCCATGTACTATTCCCATCACTGAGAAAGTCTTAGTTTAAAAAAAAGATTAACTGGACTGAATGGCATGTCTAGTGACATACTTGATTTACATTCCTTATGTAACATAATTACATAAGAATTTACATAACAGGATTTACACTCCTGTCACTAACCAATTACAGTGCTGGCTATAAGCATGGTTCGGCTGCTGGCCCAAGGACCACACTTTCAGTAGCACGGGTACAAACAGCATCAGATTTGCTAATTTTCAAAGATTTGAAAGACTTCTGCGAAAACATTAGAACCTAATATTGCTTTCGAGAAGCTCTTTGACAGTTTTATCTGTTTATCTTTTCTTCAACAAAATCCAATTTGTTTAGATTATCTGTCTCTTCTATATTTAGTTTTTATTTTGTCATACTGTGCTTTTTACCCCTGAGGTATAATTTATACACAGAAAAAAATTGCATAGTTCTAGTTTTGACTAAGGTATTCACCTATAACGAGTGCTCATAATCAAAATATAGAACATTTTTCACCCTCAAAAGTTTCCTCATACCTTTTGACACTCAATCCAAACTCTCCCCAGTCAACCATTGATTTCTATCACTATAGAATTTTTGTATATTCTTTAATTTGTATAAATGAAATCATACAGTAAGGCTCATGCACCATTATATCTGATTTTTTGAATTTGGCATGGTTTGGAGTCTGTCGGTTTTTCATTTTCCTAGAAAATTTTACATGTTATTGACAGATATTGAAATTTACCCACACAAAGTTGAACAATGTCTTTTCTTAAGATTCTTTAACCATTTTTTCTGTTTATTTATCCGCGTTGTTTCTTATATTATTATTTTCTCTCTATCTCTATGATTTTCTTCTTCAGATTCGATTTACAGACCATCAATAGATTAAACTCTCCATGAAATCAGCTGTGATCAAGTTACTCTTCAGTTAAACTCCTTCACCTTTTCCAATTGCCTATGGAATGCATTCCAAAGTTCTTTTCCTGTCATCCAAATCTCTCCACTGTATGATCCACCTTACCTTTCCTGCTTCTCTCCTCAAGACATCACCGAGAATTTTATATACTTTGATTTTCCCTTAGTTGAAAAAAGCATTGGAATCAATGATGAATTAATTGTAGAAAATTTGATGAGGATATTAGCCTTTACATCTTTCATTGTATAATATTCACATAAATAATTATTTATGTGAATACATATTTCATTGTATAATATTCACATAAATAAATATTCTTTATGAATTAGCATGTTTTCTTCAAATGTGCAATGAGATCTATGTAATTTACCAGGTTTCCTTTTCATTTGGTCATGAAAATTTGAAATTCATATTCAAACCTGGAGGCCGTGTAGGATTTAGAAACCCTATTTTTCTTCTCTTCAACCTTCTATGTGTTGACCTTTTATTATCATTCACAAAGTTTAATCTCTCAAGTATCTGATTGTTTTCCTTTTTTATAACTATCTTTAACAATCTCCACAAATGGTCTATATCCCTTATACAGTAAAACGAAAATGCATAAAGTTATCAAATTTTACTCTGAACGCACATATTTTAAACTTTCAAATCTCTGTGCCTTTTCTTCTGATTTTTTTTTTCTGAACCTGGACTATTTCCACCCCACTACCACCACCCTATCACCTAAAATATTTTACTCTTTGTACTCTAATGATCAAACTTCTACTTTTCCTTTTATATTCACATTGAATGTTGGCTTTTGCAGAAAATTTTTCTCACCTTCACTGGGTGAATGTAACTTGTGTAAGATTCACCTCTTGCTGAACTTGTCTTACTCCATGCTTCTCCACATGTTGGCTTTTGTCTCAGGCCGATGTCAAGATGCCTGCAGCAGTACCACGCATCACATCCAGTGGTGGGAACATGCCCATGTAAAAGGGATCCATTCTCCCTTTTGCTAGGTGGCAAGGGAACTTTCCCTAGAAGCTTTCACTTACCATCATTATTGGCTACATTTGACTGCATAACCATTCCTAAATTATGCACAGGAGGGGATAATGAAATTCCAGGATTGGCTTAACCTAATCAGTTTAAATTCTCAGAAGCTGGGCATGAGGTCAGTTTCACCTGAAGCCCATAATCGTGTGGAGAATGGCAGATACTAAGTAAAATCAAAAATCTGTGAGGAAGGAAAATGGGAATATATTTTGTGTTGATCAATGGTGTATTCTGTAATTGTGACTTTTCCCTCCCAGAATCTTTATATTTTGATTGTACTTTTCATAATTCACCTAACACTTTCTTGTATTTTAGTTATCTGTGTACTTATTTTATTTCTACTTCCTGTCAACATTAAGTTCTCTGATAATAGAAACTCACTAAGTGCCCCACTTAGCAACCTGAAGAGTGGCTGGCTGTATTAGGTGTTCAATAAGTATGTGTTTAACTAAATTCCTTGTTTTCCTCCTGGACAGCATGGGTAAATAACCTGTGTCTCTACGGATGCGTGTCCATAGCAGGTACTTTCGTGTAGCTTCATCTTTTGGTTTCAGTGTCTGTCTCCTATTAATTACCACTCACTAGCCCACACCTATACAGATGTTACTATAATTGTGGGTTTATTAAGTCCTGTGCTTTGATTTCCCTATAGCGAAAATGAATCCCCTATTCATGAACATTCTTTCACCTGGTTCCCCTTGTGACCCATTTTTAGAATGGCTCTCAAGGGCTAGGTGCAAACTGAGGCCAAAGGACAAAGCTTTTCTCTGTGCAAAGGTGACTGGCTCACACCTGGATCCAGCTTGTGGCCCAGGCCTCATTAGCACCATATTCTAATCCTGCAGAGAAGTCCCAGCCAGACTTCCAAGAGCAGCAAGAACAGCAAGCACTCTGTGTCTTACCGTGGCCAGGCCCAGCCAGAAGGGGCCAGGAACATCTGGTAGGATTCTGCACCACAGGGTGGCTGCAAAATATTCAATGTTTAAAGAAAGGAATACCCCCAACCTCACCAGGCCCCAGATACACAGCATTTGAAGAAAGATGTCTCCTTGCTCAAAACTGCTCTCTTCTCCTCAACCCTAGCAGTAACAGTAAAACTTCAAATAATCTCAGTGGCTCTTTCCTCCCACAGCGTGAATACAATCTGAGTATAGTCAAACTATTGTTTCCAGGATCCAATGAAATACTTTATTTATTTCAATTAGAAATCATCCTAATCACCTCCTTTGAAAAGGTATACCCTCTAATACATAAACAGGGCTTCTCTATCATGGAAGAAAAGATACACTGTGAAACAAATTTAAAAGTTCCTAAATTCCTGAGAAGCAAGCCTCACCAAATTTCCAGCAACCGCTCTAACTAAAAATACCACCTTCAGGACAGTGCAGTGCTTTTAAGCATTAGTATCTGACCAGTTGGTAGAGGGAGAAAAATCATTATGCATTCCCCAAAAGTGAAAACTCAGAAAAAGCAGAAAAAATCCTCTGGGTTTCCCACCCAAAAGGATCATTTCTGGGAATACTAGACAAGAGTCAGGATCACAAAATGGGTTTAGTAATTTGGGGTTCTCTGCAACTGATGATGCCTGTTTTTCTCCACCCAATACCATATAAGAAGGCAAAGCACTGGCTTGGTAAATTGTTTCAAAGAGGCACTGTCATGCAGGAATAAGGGTGCATTCCCAGTTTGTTTTCTCACACTGACTTCTTTGTATTGTATAACAAACATTCTCGTTTCATTTCTGGACAAGCAAGCTTCAGGTAAAGAACCCAGAGCTGGGAAAAAGAAAAAGAGGTGGTGGTTTGGGGAAAGAGAGACGGAATAGATTATTAATATTTATGCTGGTTTTAAAACATTGCATTTGGAATACTATACAGCCATTAAAAAGAATGAAATCATGTCCTTTGCAGAAGCACGCATGCAACTAAAGGCCATTATCCTAAGCAAATTAATGCAGAAACAGAAAACCAAATAATGCACACTCTCATTTATAAGTGGGAGCTAACTACTGGGTATTCATGGACATAAAGATGGCAACAACAGACACTGAGGACTACTAGAGCAAGAGGGAGGGTGGGAGGCAAGTGTTAAAAAACTAACCCACTGTTGGGTTACTGTGCTCAGCGCCTGGGTGATGGGATCATTTGTACCCCAAACCTCAGCATTATGCAATATACCCAGATAATAAATCTGCACATGTACCCCCTGAATCTACAATAAAAGTTGAAATTATTTTTAAAATTAAAAATGAGTTTTTCACATTGATCACAAGTTGAAATGTTAATATTTAGATAGGAATTAAATAAAATATATTAATAACACTAAAAAATAAACGAATAAAAACAATGTATTCTCTTAGCTAGAAGTAAAATTAGGGAATGTAGGTACCAGTGTTATAATGACAGAATGAATGAATGAGCAAATAATACAGTTTAAGCTCTTACAGGTACTATGACGTTAGACAATTTACTTAGCCTCTATGAGTCTGCTTCCCCATTCATAATTTGTGCAAAGGTGACTGACTCACACCTGGATCCAGCTTGTGGCCCAGGCCTCAATAGGAGGAGGAGAGCAATAGCTTTCCTGTTGAAATATAATGAGGATTAGGTGTGATAATCTATGTAGTATTCTTAGCACAACACTTGATACATTGTAATAACCCAAGAAATGTTAGTCGCTCTGATTATTATAATGATTGGGCTTCCTTTTTCCATGATATGGCAACTTTTACTGAACCCAAAGCTATATCTTGAAGACTGAATCTTTTTTAGTAAAAAGTTATTCTGGTATAGACAATCTTAACTGGGCCATGGCTAAAATACAATGTTTCTGGCCAGGAGGAAGTTACTATAGGCAGAAAGCTGCCAGTTAATTGCCCATAATCTTGGTAGAGACACTTAATTAAAAGCTGGATCTACTGGCTGGAGATCAGAACTGGCTCTTGATGAAACAAGTGACAGAAGCCAGACTAAGTGGGAACAATCTCTACAGTCAGACATCAGCTGAATGTCCTGGTGCTTGACCCTGGGGGAGAATGGGCTTTAAAGGAGGTGAGCACTCCAATGAGACTATGAACCTCACTCTAGAGAACTGGGCTGACAGGGGCTAGTTTTTTCAAAGCCAATATTAGGAAAAGTAATCCTAGTCTCTCTCTTTTCCCTCAAGCTCCCTTCTCTTTCTAATATCTCAGCTTTTTAAAATCATTGTTACAAGCCACCCCCATACACCATAGAGCAGAAACACATAAGCAAACTCTAAAAATAATGAGTACTCACATACTGCTTATGTGCTAGGCACAGTTCTAAATGTTATGTGACTGCTAATCCATTCAGTTAACATATTAACCCTTTGAGATAGGTACCATTTAAGGATCTAATTAAACTAAAGAGCGCTTCTGCACAGCAAAAGAAACTATCATCCGAGTGAACAGGAACCTACAGAATGGGAGAAAATTTTTGCAATCTACCCATCTGACAAGGTCCAATATCCAGAATTTACAATAAAGTTAAACAAAATTTTTAAAAAACAAGCAACCCCATCAAAAAGTGGGCAAAGGACATGAACAGACACTTCTCAAAAGAAGACATTTATTCAGCCAACAAACACATGAAAAAAAAGCTCAACACCATGGGTCATTAGAGAAATGCAAATCAAAACTACAGTGAGATACTATCTCATGCCAGTCAGAATGGCGATTATTAAAAAGTCAAGAAACAAGAGATGCTGGTGAGGCTGTGGAGAAATAGAAATACTTTTATACTGTTGTTGGGAATGTAAATTAGTTTGACAATTATGGAAGACAGTGTGGCTGTTCCTAAAAGATCTAAAACCAGAAATATCATTTAACCCAGCAATCCCATTATTGGGTGTATACTCAAAAGAATGTAAATAATTCCATGTGTATTATAGTATGTGTATGTGTACACATAATAGTATGTGTATTGCAGCACTATTCACAATAGAAAAGACATAGAATCAACTCAAATGCCCATCAATGATAGATTGGATAAAGAAAATGTGGTACATATATATCATGGAAAACTATGCAGCCTTAAAAAGGAATGAGATCATGTCCTTTGCAGGGACATAGCTGAAGCTGGAAGTCATTATCCTCAACAAACTAACACAGGGATAGAAAACCAAACACCACATGTTCTCACTCATAAATGAGAGCTGAACAAGGAGAAGACAGGTGATATTGGAGTCACCTGAGAATATTTTTAAAATACTGATGCTTGACTTAATACTGAGATGTTGCTACATACTCAATAGAATGGCTAAAGTTTAAAAGTCTAACAATACTAAGTATTGGTGAAAATGTGAAACCACTGGACTTCTCACACATTACTGTAAAAAAATGCAAATGGTATAGTCACTTTGAGAAACAATATGGCAATATCTATAAAAGCAAGAATTTACTTACCATGTAACCCAGCAATTCTGCTCCCAGAGAAATTAAAACATACATCCACACAAAGACTTGTATGCATATATCCATGGCAATATTTTTCATAATAGTCAAATAACTGGAAATAGCTTAACTCTCCATCGACTGGTAAAAAGATCAATGAATTATGGCTCATGCATACTATGGAATTCTACTCAGCAATAAAAAGGAACAAAATATTAAAATATGCAGCAATATGAATGAATCTCAAAAGCAATTATGCTAAGTAGAGAAAGTCAAATCTAAATGAATACACACTGTATGGTCTCATTTATATAAAGTTTTAGCAAAGGCAAAACTGTAGTGACAGATGGTAGATCAGTGGGTGGCTGGAGCCAGGTGTCAGGAGAGGGCATCAACTAACTAAGGGCACAAGGAAACTTTGTAAGGAGATAGAACTGTGCTAAGTCTTGATTAAGATGGTGGTTACATGGTTGTATACAGTTAACAAATTTCATCAGGCTGTATAGTTAAATGGATGAATTTTTATTGTACATAAATTATACTTCAGTTAGCTGATACCACAACAGAGACTAATTAAATCAGGACCTGAGAGCTCTGGGCATCAGTATTTTTTAAAGCTCCCCAGGAACTTCTAATATACAGCCAGGATGAAGAACTGCTATTCTAGGAAAAAGAAACATTATTAGCAAATGCATGCATACATATATACACACACACACACACACACACACACACTTATATATATACACATATAAATATATAAATATGTACATAAATTAAAATTTATTTTTAAAGAGTAAAACTGGACATTTCAGGATTTCAGGGAACAATGTGGCTAGACCATAGGGTCCCCAAGTATGACTAGTACAGATTAGTCTAGAAATAGAACTTGGGAAAGATCATGGAGGGCCTCACATTTTCTTAGTGAATGAATGCTCCAGACTGTCCATCAGAAAAGCAATTTTTTCCCTGAAAACCTGTAGAAGAAATATTGTCAAAGGTTAGAAGTGAGAATATTATTAGTATTCATGTCTCTGCAAATGATATTATTACTGATAACAAATATTCCTCTGGACTCTATTGTATGTGTCTATGCTAAGGATTACAGAAGGGGAACTGGTTATGTCACTATGTGATCCGGAACAAGTTTTCTGTTTTTAACTTCAATAAGCTTCTGTTTATCAACCTGTAAAATGAAGTACTGGGCTGAAGAATTTCTCAGACTCCTTGTAGCGTCTACCCATTTCTTCACGTGAAAGGAATTAAACCTAGAAAACAATGTCATATTGAAAATAATGACTCCGGTGGGGGTGGGGGGCATCTCAAGGGTCCTGGATCTGGAAATCAGTCAAGGTCATGTGATTGATATTCTTTTCCCCTTTTTTCTTCAAGGGCCACATGATGCCTGTCATTGAATCTCCTTGCTTTTTCTCATTCCACACACTCATTTTTTCTGCCAACTTACTTTATGCTCCAAAATGGCAACTTCAACTCCCTGGTCTATAGGACCTTTTAGTCTGGTTTCTCAAATTTGAGAAAAAATGTAATCATGGCTTTTCATCCTAAATATTGCCCCTACTTCAGGGGGTATCAATTCCTGTTGCATTCATCTTGGGAGGAGGGGCTGACAGAAGAAGTACAGTATTTAGGATTGCTCCTCCCTGTGCAGGACAGATAATGGAACCATCTAGTACACTAGCAACATGGTTATTCAATTTTTACTCTGCAGGATTCATCATAGATCCTGTTATCCATGAAAATGCTCCATTTCTATTATCTGAATATAACTTCTGAAGATGTGTGTGTGTGTGTGTGTGTGTGTGTGTGTATGAATGTGTATGGTGTGGGGACATGTGTGTGTCTGTGTGTGCCACGTGCATGCTTCAGGCAACATTCTGCTTCTGTTGCAATTTGTTCTGAAAAAATATCAAATGATTAAACATTTGAGAGTGGTATCAAATCAGATTTATGTTTTCTTTGTAAAAGTATCATCCTTATATCTAAAAAAAAAATGAAATATTTTTGCACCTGCATATCTGGTGCTATCAGTAACTTTTTATTTGTGCAGCAAAATATCAACAAAGCAGTAATGACATGATCTTAAAAACAGTTGATGACATTGGAGGTGACATCTGATAGTGTGATACTTAAAATAGCCACAACCTAAGAATTCTGAAAAATGGAGACAAACATTTCCAGGCAACAATATGCCAAGGTGGGGATTTGTTCTTTTTCAACCAGAAGCCAAAGCATCATTGATAGAACAAACAACAGACCAACAAAGAAAACCTTCTTATTACTACAACAGAGACGTTTTATAAAATCTTACCCAACAGATATTTTTGTAAGTCATGCATTGAATTAGAATTTCAACTCAAGAAGGTCTTATAAATACACAGATTGATATAGTAGCAAATAGGATCAGAAAAGTCTAACACTATGGAAAATGAAGTTGTCTAAGACTATAAACTTCATTCTCAACAGAGAGGCCAAGGATTTTCTGCAATTAGTTTCTGACACATGGATATGAACACAGGTCTAAGAAAGAGGATCTAAGCAAGACAAAGAAGAGAAACAGTGCTCTCATAACTTTCATTACATTACAGTGAATAAGGATTCATAGTTTAAAAGTCAGAACTACACTTAATGCTATTACCCTAGGTGTTACATATATGGTTTTAAGTGTGTGTGCGCATATGCTTATACACATAGGTACAGCTATGTGTTTAAGATGACCACATAATAGTCCATGTAGATCATCCGGAGTACATGCACGGTTTCTGTTAGCTAACCCTTTTTGTTGTCTCTATCCAGTTAAAAAACTCCTTCTGGTACCAGGAATAGAACTGAGTGTGCTACCTACTGTGTGTATCTGTCAATATGTGTTTGCTTCTCTGTGTCTGTCTGATTCTCTTTTTCTCTTTCTTTCTCTTTCAAGAGGAACTCAAAAATGCTCCCTGGCATTTTCATGCCAAAGCCATTTGCCATCATAGCAATTAAGCTCCTTTGATGGTAGAATATGCCCCCATGTGAAACTCACATAAAATCTTTGGGGCCATTAGCCCTTCTTCAGGCTGAGATGTAGCACTGCCAGTATGAAATATAAAATTGCTTATTAAAAGCCAACAAGGAAAAAATGTCCCTGATAGAAGTAAAAGCCTGGCATCCCTAGATTGCATGCATCATCACAGCAGCAGCAGCTGCTTCCTCAGTCAGTGGCAGAACAGTAAATCTAGGAGCGTGGCTATTCATCTACAGTATGGTTAGGAGGAGGCCAGAAGAGAACAGAATGACATTGGGTGAAAAATTAGTTGCTGATCAGCTAAGGTTACTGTCCAACTCCAAAGGTTATGGCAATATAATCACCTGCTCTTGCTCTGCAAGGGAAACTCAATACTGCTTTAATTACTTTGCTTTTGTTATCCATTGTATTCCCAATGCAACATCACATCCAGCAAATGAAAGAGTAGACCATTCAGTTATTATATACATAAATTTATATTACTGAGATGGCACATATCCTTTGATCCTATAAAGAGGATTGTGGGAGTTGACAGAAGGTTTTCATCTAAGCCTCCAAACGCCTGGCCCAGGACACAGGGGTAAACCATTACTCTTATTTTATTTTACTAATGTATTTATGTATTTATTTATTTATTTTTGAGATGGAGTCGTGCTTTGTCACCCAGGCTGGAGTGCAGTGGTGCAATTTCAACTCACTGCAACCTCTGCTTTCCAGGTTGAAGTAATTCTGTCTCAGCCTCCCGAGTAGCTGGGATTACAGGCGTGGGCCACCACACCCAGCTAATTTTTGTGCTTTTATTAGAGATGGGGTTTCACCATGTTGGCCATGCTGGTCTCGAATTCCTGACCTCAGGCAATCCGCCCGCCTCAGCCTCCCTAAGTGCTGGGATTACAGGCATGAGCTGCCGCGCCCAGCCAAAAGATATGAATTTTTTAAGCTATTCTCAAAAATCTTCAGCCAGTGGGCTATTGACAATTAGAAGAGAGTTGACTGACTTAACATTGAGGTGATGCATCTTCATCTACGGAGGATGCTTCAGGAATCTCCAAGGCCCAGGCCCTAGGATTTCTCAGTGGACATACTTCTTTAACTTATAAATTTATACCCTTTACCATATGGTCCTACATATTTTTGCTCATTTGGTTTACAACAGTTGTCAGGCTCAACTATTCTACTCTAGTCTACTTAGGAAGTATGTCGTTTGAGCTGGCAAGAATAATCATGTTTCAGTTTATTTTCATTTGGTAACGATGAGAGGAAAAGAAAAGAAGTAGTAGTCATTCTTTGACTTTGATGAAACCAGAAGGAAGTCACTGGGGTTCGTTAAAGACAGATGAATTCAAAACCAGAACTTTTGTGAAGACACTCATTTCAAAAAAAAAATCCTTTTAATATTTCTCTTCTGAAAAACACGTTATCTTAATCATCAATGAATATTTAATTAAGCAAAGTGAAGGAAAGATATTCCAAAATTCCAGTAAACAGAAATAATCATTATTAATATAACAGGGTATTCATATATATAATGTTATTTATAAACATGAATGAAAGTTACTGGTTTGAGGGTATTAATACATAGACATTGAGTACATATAAGTGAATGAGGAAATACATACTCCTCCCTTTCTTGCTGATAATCTCATCTCAGGCCAGGACACAACATGGATGTGACTTGCCTTCTTCACCACAGCTTTCCCCGCTCCAAAAGCATCACCTCTGTTACCCAAATCTGGACACTCAATGCCTTTTCCAGTAAAAGTCATCACTGTAAAAAAAGAATAAAAGTAAAGAATGAATCCAAAAACCAAACAAAAAGGCGTGCATAGGCTTAGGGGATAGTTTGCTTCGTCAAACACTATCAATCACAATGTTAAGCACTCATAACACATTTCTATCAAACTCATGTGAAACTTGGCACTTCTGAGCCCTGCCTCCCTCACAATCATATGTTTCTACTTCCCCCAAGCAGTCTTCAGCTTCACGGGAATGACATCTGTATCTCCAGATGTTTGTGTTTTATCAGGCCCTTCTCAGCCATTTTGATCAGGGTGCATGTACACAAATTATATCATAAATCTCTCACACTTCATATGCTATATCAAATAAGAAAAACACCAAATGTACACAGTGCTATGTTAAGCCGAGGAACTGTAACTTGAGATTTAACACCCTATTTGTAAGGATGTGCTATTATTCTTAATCCCTCGATTAATACAGGCTAACACTACTGTGCAGATTTATTATGGACCATATGCTCTTTAATTATCATTGCCTCCCAAAGTTACCACTCGGCACATCTGCAACCGATGTGAGCTGCTGTTCCACTGTCCCTGCCTCAGCAGGATCTGATAGCCATTTTTCAGCTGATGATGAAGAGTCAGTCCTTGATGAAGAGTCAGTCCCAACAATGTCTCAGAAGAGTGATTAAAATAAAATAAAATAGAATAAAAGGGAAGGGAAACAAACAGTGTCTTGGGGAGAGTGTAGGAAGTGGGGAGAATCCACTGTCAATGATGTGCCTCATCTGTTCAGGTTCACTTTAGCTGAAATGATTTTTAATTGTAGACTGTTAATGTTTGTCTTCCAAAATCCAGCTGTTGTAAATGGAATTAAGGAGAAACCTTCCACTCTTGAAGCAAATGAGAAAGTGGAGAGTGTGCAAACATTAACATGGTTCTTAGATCAAGATGTGCCTGGCTGATTTAAAATCTTTTGGACCGCACAATCAGTGGAGACATAATTCATGGGGACTTGGGATTAATTTTTTAAAGATTTACACTACAATTTTAAATGACATTCTAGCTAATTAAGCATCTCTCTACATCACAAAGGAACAGTTCTTATGAACTGTTTTCCTCTTCATTGAAGTTTAACATTCTTAAGGTCACACATCTCTTTCTGCCAATAGATACAAGAGATATGTGTATCAAGACAAATGTTTCCTAAAATATTGTAGGTTTGATTAAAAAGTGGCGAGCTTTAGCAGAAAGAAACGTGACTTGTGGATTAGAAGACAGACATTGGGAAAATCACCTAACCTTAATCGTTTTTCACTTGTGTTATAAAGGACTTGAGCCAGGTGATCCTCAAGGTAACTCCCCTCCCTAAATTAAGGACACTCATGCGTTAGTATTGAATTCAAGAGAGTTATAATCATTTGTGTTTTAGCCATACAGCAATCCAAGGAGGTTGATGGATATTATTCAGCTCTATTCTATTGCTGCAGAAATTAAGATCTTAATAATCCATTAATATACCAAATATCTTATAATCAGAACCATTTTGAAGGTCAATCCCTTGCTTTGAAAAATGTATTAATTCCCAAAAAGTTATTTTAAAATCTTTCAAAAGTAGAGCTTTCAAATATCTCTTCAGTGAATATATGGAGCCTAGAATAGTCAGGAATGTCTAGAAAATGAATAATGATACAGCTGCAGGACTTGGAACCAGAATTCAAGACTCATTGTTAAATAAAAGTAGCTAAGACAGTGAGGTTTCAGCTCAAGGGTAGACAGATAAACCCAAGAGACATGCTGGAGAGCCAACAAACAGATCCACACAGATATGGTCACTTGATTTATAATGAAAATGCCACTGCAATCCAGTGGGGACAAGATAGTCTTCTCAATAAATGGAAAAAGGGGAACATTGACCTTTATCTTATATCATGCACAAAAATTAATTAGAGATAGATCAGATACTTAAATATAAAAGATATACAATAGACTTTCAGAAGAAAGCATAGATATCTTTAAGACTTTGAGATAGGCAAATATTTCTTAACTGGAAAAAGGCAAGAAATTAACAACAAGGGAAAAGGTAAATCAGTTATTTTGCATGAAATTTAAAACTCCTACTCTTTGAAAGGCAACTTTAAAAAATAATAATGCAAGCAACAGACTGGAAAAAAATAATTGCCATATATATATTAAATGACTCATATTTAGAATATATAAAAAAATACAAATCAAAAAGAAAAAGACATCCCAGATTTTTTTAATGTGGAAAATACTTGATCAGACAGTTCACAAAAGTGAAGTACATGGCCAATATACATACAAAAGCGAGATCAACATGCTTAGTTGGCTGAGAAATGCAAATTAAAATCACAATGAAATATCTCCACACACCATCAAAAATGCTGTAAAAGCATCTACATTCCCATATTAAATGTTGGTAAAGATGTGGGATTCCCATCTACTGTTGATGGGACTGTAAACTGGTATAAACCCTTTGGGAAACTTTTGGCCCATCAACTAAATCTAAGCATGTGTTTATCCTATGACCCAGCAATCCCACTCTTGGTGCTATGTTCACCAAAAATGTTCACCAAAAACATTTACTATAATGTCATACCTGTACTATCTATAGCTAAAAAGTAGGAAACAACCCAAATGTCCATCAATAACTAAATTGTAGAACATTCACACAATGAAATAATTCATAGCAGTGAATTATTTTAAGTGTTCCACACCACAGCATGAATAAAATCTCACTGAAATAATGTTGATCAGAAAAGAAGCACTATGCGAAAAACTATATATTATATTAATACACTTATATGAAGTTCAAAAACAGGTAAAATTAATATATGGTCGTAAAGGACAGAAAACTGGTTACCTCTGTGAAGGGGTAGGAGGTAAGGAGACAGAGGCAGGAAATCTTCTGTGCCTTGGTCTGAGTGGTGATTATACAGGAATATGTCTATGCAAAGAGCACGTTATCCTCTTGGGATTTGTACACTTTATTGTTTATCAGTTATACCTCAAATATTCTTATTTGTGTGTGTGTATAAACTTCCAGAAAACTGAAGATTACATTCTATTACTTCTAGATTTTTTGTCCTCTGTTTTCAGTGAATTGGAAACATTTCCCTGAATGTAAATTAGAAATTCTCAAAGTATGAGAAAAATAATCATTTGCGTTTCCACCATAGATGGACATATTCTTTCTTGGACAGACTTACCTTCTCAAATGGAGTAACAGGTAGGGCTCTCTTGTTATTTAACCCATGCCTAAAAAGTAGTGGAGTAAATGAAACATTGTTTCAGGTAGGAGTGTGCAGGTAGGAATATGTAGAGGTGGGAATTTGTATGATTACATGTCAAGTGATTAGCACATTTGCAGAAAAAGGAACATCAGTCTGAGACCATTCAACTTTCCTGTGAATTGAGAGTGAATACGTGGCTAAACTATCAAGGATGTAGGCCTTAACTTCTCCCCTTCCACTTCCCTGGACAGAAATGAAATTCACCAAAGCCCAGACGGAATAGTGGGTTCCAATGTCCTGAATCTTCAGAATTAGAAGAAACTGAAACTTACATCTACTCGTTTTGAAAAATAATAATATGCCTTTTAAAAATTTACACTTTGCTGCTTCAATTTTCTCTTCTAAATGACTTTGGTTCACATCAAAATCAGTTAAAAAAAAAAAAAAAAATGGCCACAAGTTCCAGCTTTCCATTTTCCAGATCCTGGTGTGCAAAGTTTTTGTCTAGGGAGTGCCATTACTCACTTCCTAAGACCCTTCCAGTCTCTATCTCTATCTAGAATATCAGTTCTCATCCAAAGCATCCCCTCGTACTCATGTATTGCGATCATATATAAAATGAGTCACAAGAAATGTGTTACTCTTTATAAACAATGAAGCAAATTTGCTTTTTAAGAAATTAGGGTAGGTCTAAGGATAACAATTTCCATTTCACAATTGAAAACAAAATGGTGTTTGAGAGGTGAATGACTTGCCCTAGGACACAGAGCTAGGAAGAAGAACTGGAGCTACTGGTTTTTATCACAAACTGCCTCTCCATGGGAGTAAATTGAGCATGTGCCGTGGGAGGAGTGATTCATCCGTGACACACATCAGACAGACAATCACGTTATTAAGATCTCAGGCTTTCTGTTCAAAGAGTAGGTAAATTCACCTCTGTGTCAATGTAGTTAATATAGCCATTTCTTAAGTAGGAAATTGCAATCACATATTAAAATATTATAGTCACACACCTTAGGTAGTAAAAATTCTCAGGCATTGGAAATTACCTGACAGGACTTCTGGCTCAGAAAAGTGATACTGAAGGTCTTTAGAACAAAAATATCTACAAATCTGTGAAATATAAGAACATTAAGTTTTTACAATGTTCTACAAGAGGTATGAAATGAACACATAATCACATCAATTCTGCCTGTTCCATTTTTTAGTGTTTTCTATTTTTAGCATTTTATTGTTGGAACTTATGCATGCCTTCCTTATTTTATGTCACAGTCAAAAGACGGGAAATTGTAACCAAATGTTGAAATATGATAATTAACTCCTTGACTAAACAAAACTAACACTATTTCTGAATAGAAGCAATTATTTTAAGTCTGTAAGAAATACAGTGTAATATATTTATTTGTGCAATGTACACTGGTTGACTTGGCCAAAGCTATGTGTCAATGGAAAAAAGATAACTGCTCATGTAAAGCTATTTTCTAGATGTCTAAATTTTGCTGATTTTTCTCACTAAAACCTTTTCTATTTTTTGGAGACAGGGTCTCTCTCTGTCACCCAGGCTGGAGTTCAGTGGCGCAATCCTGGCTCACTGCAACCTCTGCCTCCTGGGTTCAAGCAATCCTGCCTCAGCACGTGATACCACCCCCAGCTAATTTTTGTATTTTTTAGCAGAGATGGGGTCTCACCATGTTGGCCAGGCTGGTGTCGAACTCCTTGGCCTCTCAAAGTGCTGGGATTACAGGCATGAGCCACAGCGCCCAACCACTAGAACCTTTCTTAATTATTATTATCAAATTTAGAACTGCATGAGCCTCATTAATGCAAAGAAATATAAACTCACAGAACATGAATCTTGAAATGGACCCAGGTGATCACTTCATTCAATTCCCTTTTACACATGGAAAACTTGAGGTCTGAAAAGTCATATAGTCAGGTGTACACAGCTCCCAGTTCAGAACTCTCTTATTATGGATGGAACTTAGCTAACCAGAAACAACCTCTGTTTGATTTGTGACTCTCTTGACTAACCCTGATAAACATCAGTTTTAGGAAATAAAGATTCTCTGTAAACATGAATGTTCAAATATCAACAACAGAAGATCTGTCATACTCATACAATTTCCTTTTCAAAACCAAGGCCTGAGCTCCTTGACTTGTTTCAAACTATATGAAATTTCCATTCGCAGCTTTAAAGAAATCTGGGAAACAAAATGAAAATATCCTCATCCTCACAATCCTGACATCTTAGAATGCTCACTAGATATTGTCAGGGAATTATGCCATATTGGTTCTGAGTTGACAGCAATGTGTGTAATTTCTGATAGCTAAAACCCTGGGCTCTGGAGCTAAGACCTGACTACCCTTACTACCTGTATGATCCTGAGCAGGTTACATAATTTATCTGTCTGTCAGTTTCCCCATCTGTTCAATGGAGATAATAATAGCACCTGCACCATAGGGTTGTTGTGTGCATATAAATACATGTAAACACACAAAACAGTACATGTTGGCTATTATTGTTATCCTTAATGATCAGATGATGATGATGATGATGATGATGATGATGATGAGGCTTTGTAAAAAGGAGGCAGTGAATGAGATTTATTTACTCATCCTTAGTCATTAACAAATTAATTTCATTCCAAACTTTACTTCAGAGTTATGTTTAAAACTAATTTTATCTTAAATTCATCTAGATATGTCATCTCCACTTGTAGCTTCTGAACTCAGGTATTATGCTTTAGATATCTTTGTATATAAATTATAGTGCCTGGCAGCTTGCCTTATACATATTAGCTGCTCAGTAGGCATTTGCTGAATTACTGAATGAAGGCTTAAATAAATAAAGCTCAAAGGAAAAAGAGACTGGTGCCCACCTTCCTTTCCCACCCCACCCTGCACACACACATAAACCCTGTCCAATTTATTGGAAGGCACCCAAATCACTGATGAAACATTTGGCTCAAGTCTTCAAAATAGTACACAAATAGATAAATGGCCTTTTTTTCTTATAGCTTTTAATATCCTGTTCTTTATAAATGACTTTCAGACTCATTTTATATTATGGTTATCTTCTGAAAATGTATTATATCCTAATAGCCAAGCTTCTTTCTCTACCTCCAACCCTAGCTTTTTGGTTTGGTGCTGATTTTTTACTTTGAGACATTAATTTAAGTATTCTGCTTGTCAGTGGATGAGTGAATGAATTATTCATTTTATTATGAAACATAAATTTTAAAGAACAGCATTATAACTTCTTTTTATATGCCAAAAATAATAGATCATTCCAGAAGCCATTATGGCACCCTTTATCTAACAGAGGGTGCCCTTTTGAAAGCTGTGCCAAACTAATATGTTTTAATATAACTTCAACCATTAAACATTAAAAGAAGCCAGCTCAATTTAATATCTAAATAACAAAAATATAAGCCATACCTAACTTAAGTCATGTTAGGATTATTTGATTACTATCAACATGAACCAGGCAAAACCAAAATGTTTAAGCACTGCTTCTTATCCACAACCATAACGCAAAATCCTCACTTCTTTGTCAAAATGTTGTCATCAGGAATATGGGATAAACTAAGAAACATAGTTGACATAAAATAAAGTTAATCTCAACATTAATTGCAATTTATTCTAACTAAAGACCCTACTACCATACTCCACATATTCGTATAAACATGCATAACTAGACTGAATTGCACTCAATATCTATTATACAAAGCATGCCATCTGAAGTTTCTGACTTTTCAGATCACTGTTACCACATTAACATTGTAAAGATGTGTCTGCATAATCAAGCATTGTAACATACCTCATAGTAATTATTGTTTTTTCCTATATGCGATAGTTTCTGCTCAACATGATGATAAATTTTCAAGATCTTGTTAAACATTCCAGTCCACATCCTCCCTTTCCCAAACTTACCTCTTTAGTTATAAGAGTAATGAGGCTTAGCTGACTGGCAGCTTGTTAGGCTCAACAGATAATGTGCATATTACTTTCTGGCCCATCTTTATTTTTAAATAATAATAAAAAGGAACATGAAAGATAATCTTTACAGACTAAGAAATAGTCATTACAATGGTGGAGATAGATTTACTCAATGACAGAGAAGTGAATGAACCTAGACAGTTAAGCCTATACAGGAGCATGAAAAGCCATACTGATTATTTTAATTTCCTAAACTCTTTAGTGTTCTGAAAGGCTCTTTAAAACTTCATATTCTTTCACATTTGTCTGTTGCTATTATCTTGTCCAAAGCTTTCACTCACCTTCATGCTACCCAGGAAGACTGTTTGCATCAAACTGGCAAGATTTAATCAGAGTTTATTGCTTGAGATAAAAACACTGCCACATTTTTTATCTTTTTATTAAATTTACAAACTTGGGCATCCACATTAGGGATCAAAAGGTGATTGCCTGTTTCCTCTACTGGAATGCAATGTTATACTTCTCATATAATAAAAAGCCCTTTCCTTTGATTTGGTAAAGAGAAACAAGACTTCTTCTTATTGGAGCAGGGCCCAGGAACTTTCTTTGAGATTATATTCAGGGATGATAATCTCTTTAGCCAAAAAAAAAAAAAGGTGGATTTGAACATCTGGCTCTTGCTCATGGATATATTACAAAAGCAAAGTAATCACACTGTGCTCCTGGAGCACAGCAATAACATTGTGGATTCAGAAGTCAGACAGTAAGAAAAGTTTAGAGTGCCCACATACGTACACACAAACACATACTAATGCAAATTAGAACTGCCTTTAACGAGGTTTCATGATAGCCCTATTTTAGATCTCAAAGAAAAGTGCTAGAGGAAGTTTCTCCAAGAAAAAATACTTTTTCCTTTATAGTAACTGTCAACTGCCACTTTTGAGACTTTGTCATATGTTCTAAATTGGAAACTCACAAATTCCAAAACTACTGGGTATATTCATTGCCCTTTTTTTTGTTTGTTTGTTTTTGACAGGGCCTTGATATATCATCCAGGCTGGAGTGCAGTGACTATTCACAGGCACAATCATAGCTCTCTACAGTCTCAAACTCCTGATCTCAAGCAGTAGATGGGACTACAGGTATGCACCAACACTCCGGGTTTGGGTATATCCATTGACTGGCCACCAGCACCACAGTAGATGTTGATGAAAAGAAAGTTATGAATGTCATTTAAAATGACAGTTAGTAGTATTAGCAAATGTGTTTTTAAGAAAATTACAATATGTAAAAAATAATTTCAATTTTCCCATATTATCTTTTAATAATAACTACTATTTGTTGAGCCCATTGGGTATGTTACATATAGTAACACAATAGGATGGACATTATCTATCTTATAGATTATGTGTATATATATGGAAAACAGGACAGAAATTGTCTGAGGCGATGGACAATTAGCTTGCAATAAAGTAGGATTTTAAATTAGGTTTCTCTAGCTCCAAGATCCATGCCACTTTGTTTTGTCATTTGCTTCTGATGAATCAAATATTAGTTCAGCCAAAGATAGCTATTCAAAGCTGGTTGAATAACTTACTATGTGTAATTCGCTTGTGTCCTGCCTTACTTCCAAACTTTTGTACAAAACCTTGATTATTTTAATAAGGCATTCTATACATAAAGCTTCTAAAAAATTGTAAGTACCTCAAGAAAATGTCATATTATTTATAATTGAATCATAACATATTTTAAATCTGGAAGTAACATATCTAAATAAGCCATTTTTATATTATAAATACAAACATGTACAAAGAAGCATAGTTCACTTTACAAGCTGTTGCACATGCATAATAGCATATTGTGCTACCAAAGAAGCTATTAGATTATACATATTTTTTAGAGCTTTAACTATTTTTGTCATCAATTTCCTCTAATAAGGTATTTTTATGGATAAATAAAAATTTATATATTCAAATGATTGTTTTTTTTCAATATCATAATGTTGCAGGACTATTGGTGTATATTTTTGTGTACTAAATTGTTTGTGGAGCTCTTCTTGAAAAATTATCTTCAGAGCTGATTAACCAGACACACCCTCCAGACATCATAATCACAGCTGCTTTGAGACAGCAACAACCTCATCCCTGCAAATAGTATGGATTCCTGTTTTATTCAATAGGTCTGAATTTTAAATACTTTTAGCTTATTTCAAGAACTAAATCTATCCTCCACAAATAAAAATGTGCCGACACTCAGAATATTTAGGAGAATATGTGATAGCCAAAATACTTTTGGCTTATTTCAAAAATTCATCTGTCTCCACAAAGGAAAATGTTTCACCATTCAGAACATTCAAGAGAATTTTCTTAGAAAAGAAATCCAAGATTGTATTCACTGGAATAACAGACCTTTCTTCAAGGTGACTTCTTCCAAAAGAACAATATTTAGGGGTATATAGAACATCATTTTTAAAATAATTTATTTTACTATATTTGTCACGTTTCATGACACCCTAAAAGCTTTCGGCTAGTGAAATTTATACAGTTCAAATGTGTCTCCCTAAAGAGACAAGAATGAGGGGAAAAAATTATCCCAAAGTCACTCTCAAATTAGATATGAAATGAATTGTTATTAATTTCTACATATTTTGCCATCATACTGGAAGCTTTAATAAACAAAAATCAAATGCATATAGGTTTCACACACTTTGTGTAATTGCTTGTTTAACATCCCTAAATTCCATAAATGCAAAAATTAGATCTGTGTGGCTTTCCATTAAATCCCCAGAACCTAGCAAGGTGCTTAACAAATAGTAGATGGACATTGGAAGAAATAAAGGAACAAAGAAAAGAATAGAAGAAATGAGTGACTTGATTCTATACAGAGTGAACCTTGACACATACTGTAAGTGAATGTTAAACTAAAAGTATAATTTCTTTATCAATGAATATATTTCCATAAATTTTAAGTGTTTTGCTGATGATTTATTAAATATGTATTTCACTACTTTCTTTTCTTTTAATCAGTCCTATTCCATCCCCTTCAAATAACAAAAAGTTTCAATCATTGAGACTTTTTTTGAAAAGAAACATACACACACACTAAACAAGTCTTTTAAAAAAAAAATAGCACTTTGGGAGGCTGAGACAGGCGGATCACGAGGTCAGGAGATCGACACCATCCTGGCTAACACGGTGAAACTCCGTCTCTACTAAAAAATACAAAAAACTAGCTGGGCGAGGTGGAGGGCGCCTGTAGTCCCAGCTACTCGAGAGGCTGAGGCAGGAGAATGGCGTAAACCCGGGAGGCGGAGCTTGCAGTGAGCTGAGATCCGGCCACTGCACTCCAGCCTAGGCCACAGAGCGAGACTCCGTCTCAAAAGAAAAAAAAAAAAAAGATTCATCAGAAAATCTTACAAACTCTGAGGAAAGAATACATCTCAATAATTCTCTCCACTTGAAGGATAATTTGAAAGGCATAGTTTGCCTTCATAAATAAGTCTTAACACTAATGAACCTGCAAGAAGGACTTAGGAATCCATTGTACTTGGAAAAGATCAGGAGGAACATTATCACATCAGGAAACCATGCTAAGAGCTTGTTAAACGGCCTCACTTAAAATGCTGCATGAACCTAAACAAAGGAGTATTTATGGTGTATCTTTCTGCTTCTACCTGCCTAGATACCAAATTACACTACGAAGCATTCTCTATAAAGGGATAGATCAATTCCATATCTCCCTCATAGGAATGGGACAGATATTATTTGACTCTGCTTATGGTTGCCATGAAGTTTAGGCCCTTTCTTGCTAGAACTTCTCATTTTTCAAGAGAAGCCAGAAATAAGATTGTTATGTACATCTTAACATTTTTACTGTTGGCAACTATTTAAATTTTTTAGACACTATGGGGGACTTCTGCTTTTTGTAAGGATATCAGAAATTCACCCTAGAACAAGCTGGCTAAACTAGGTTAAAATTAAAACCATCACGGAATTGAAGCACAAAAAACCTAAATGAGGTGATAAACCCTTCCTAGGACAGAAGAGAGGCACAGCTACTTTCATTCCTGATGAAGCAGCAGGAGAAGGGAGAATCTACCATAGACAGCAGTAAGGAGGAACCAGACAAACTTTTAACAAACTTTTAATGGCTATCCGTTGAGATTATGGGTTAGACTTCTGGGCTTTAGCCATAGAACAAGTCTGCATCATCTCACCAATGGTGTCTTCACTAAGTGTATGCAGGCAGTACACTGAAGGCTGGGAGTGGAAGGGGAGAAGGAGGTGGGGTCTGCTGAAGCAGGCAAGTCTTCCCCAAGTACAAGGGGAAACCACTGAAGACCAAGGACAGGAGAGAAATGCTAAGAAAAGTCCCTTTAAGGTCTTTACTGACCTTAGTTCAGAAGTAGACCTCCAAAGAAAGGATCAGATCAGAAAGAATTAAGGCACCTCTCAAAGATACAGAAAGCTGGAAGTGGGACCTATGGGAAATGTCATCTGGCTGAGCAGAAGAAGAGATTGAGAAGAAATGTCCCAAAGCTTCCCAAATTTAATGAAAAGGTTGGAGGTAAATAAAGATATTACCAGACAAACAGACAAAAAAAAAAAAAAAAAAAAAACCATGGATGCCAAATAAAAATACCTATAGGCCAGTACTGATTGCCAGTTTTTAGAACTTCCCCTAAACATTATTCATAATTCCCAAAATAGCTATTGTCAGGCCCATTACTAATTAGTAACTAGCCAATAAACCATTTAGCTCAAATTTACCAGTCAAATTTTCACATAATATTATCTGGAAACAAGACCACATTAATGTTTGGAGATGAGAAGCAGTCATGTGTATAATTAGACTGAGAGTTCTTTGAAGTTAGGGTCCCTGTTTCTCTAAAATTTATTTAGTATTTATTTATGTATTTATTATTTTTTTAGAGACAGGGTCTCATTCTGTTGCCCAAGCTGGAATGCAGTGGTATAATCATAGCTCACTGCAGCTTCCAATTCCTAGGCTCAAGTGGTTCTCCCACCTCAGCCACCTTAGTAGATAGGTAGTACTACCATGTCCAGCTAGTAATTTTTGTAAAGACTGTGTCTATGTTGCCCAGGCTAGTCTCAAACTCCTGGCCTCAAATGATCCTCCTGCCTCAGCCTTCCAAAGTGCTGGGATCACAAGCATGAGCTATTGCGCCCAGTCCCCTTTGTCTTTAAATCTCCAGTTTCTAGTGCACAGAAGTTCCAAACAAATGTTTACTGGTCACAGAATGTAACATATTGTTATGAGCATTCTGGACTCAAATCGATAAAATACTGCTTTTATTAACTAGTTCAGTAGCTCTTATTTCATTCATGTTTCTATTTTTTAAATAACCTCTATCATACACCAAGGAAACCACACACTAGGACACAGTTACACTGGTTACAATGTCTGTGGGACATGGTGTCATTTCTTACCCATTTTGACATCATCATATAGACAGAGGAGAGGCAGGAACTGCTGATGTTTCATTGCTTAATAAGTTTAAGCAAAACCTTCCTACATTTTGTCTCTAAACAAGTTTACAAGGATAATGTCTGTTTACAAAATTGGAGCCTGAAGAATTTAAAATGTCATTTTTAGCTGAAAAGGATCTAGAGTACCCAACAACCAGACAACTAAGCTCCTGAAGAGAAGACATCAAAAGTAGAGCATACTGCATTAAAGGTCCCTTTCAAGCAGCTGTCACTTCATGATATATTTCAGTCAAGTAAAGGACAGCCCAGGTGCATTGTGGGATGATAGAACTTACCTTGGAGAAGCATTCTGGTTAATTGGCAGCACAAATAGGGTTGTAAATGCAGAAATGAGATAGAATCTCAGTAATTCCTAAATATTAGAGCCTACATGTCAGAGTGAGTTTTAATTAATAGAAGTATATAATGGTTTATCAGAAACAGCTATAAAATATTTAAAAACTGTTATTTGTTCAAAACATGATTTTAAGGAAAATGAATGTACTGTGGCCAAGAATAGGCAGAGGCAGACAACCAGTCCAGCATGACTCAGCAGGTTTGGAGTGCAGGTGCACAACTCCACTTATTATGTAACCACACCATATGAGGTGCATTAAGTGATCACCCATGTGAGCTCGTGCTTGGCTCAGAGCCACTATTGTCTATAAAACGTTTAATTACCCTACTGATGCTCTATATATGGCTTCTGCTCAGGCTTGCTCATGCCCAGAGAGAGAGTAAAGCCATGTCAAAACTGTCTAGTATTTTTCCAGCTACCCGCCACTCACCCACTAACTTCCCTCAGACCTCAGTTAGAACCTGACAATTGGTGTCATGAACAGGATCCCAGGGCGAGTGAGACTTCTGTCCCCACTGATTCCGGGTCAGCCATGTGGCTGCAACATGGGTTGTGGCACCCAGTGGCAGCTCTGCTGCTTGGATGGGCCCAGTAGAAACCTGTGCAGTGGTAGACGGGCCCCCTACAAGCATAGAGAAGGTGCTGAAGCAGCTGGAGGCTCAGAGCACCAAGAAGGAGCAAGCCTTTGCCAGTAGAATTGGATGGGTGTTTTTGACTGCACTATGAGAAGTACACACCCAGCCCCTGAGGGACACAGCACAGGTAAGGGCCCTCCAGGTACAGGCAGGACACCTGGAGGCGCAGCTACAGAACTCAGAAAAAGAGTTAGAAGCTGCCATGAATGGGGACCTTCAGGTGCAGGTGGAGTGCCTGGAGGCCTGGCTACAGAGCTTAGAAATGCAGTGACCACTCCTATGGCAGTTCTCACGGAAATGGAAGGCCATTGGCGGGACTGAGGGATCTGTGCCCTGAAGAAGGAGAAGATGCTCTGCCCACCGGCACCCCCAATGGGAGAAAAGGGGGCCCCAATGAGTGACATGCTTACAGATGTGGATAGATTTGGTTTTGGCTGGGGTCGACCAAGAGAAAATCTATTAACAGTCCAATGAGGTACTCTTAACTTTGTGGAGACACTTGTCTCCAGAGCAGCAATTCCAGAAAATGCTGATGAGGGAGAAGGACATTGCTGAGCGACCCAGTCCTGCCCAGGCACTCCAGTTCAGACTACATGCGGCAGCCAGGCAGGGATGTAAAGCCTTTTCTGTTTGATTAGGGAATTGGCTGAGGTGCCCGGCTTGGGGGCACACCAGACAACCGGAGGCCCCATGAGGACTTGGCAATCCACTGGTCCCTGCACCAGATAAGTTTCCGGACAAGGCTGCATAGACTATTATGAAGACCAGTCAGTGAAAGCGAAACCTGTGTCTTTGCACCTCAGCAACAGTTGCTTGGCTCCCCGCTTATGCACTGTGTATGCCTCTCTCATACCTGAATACATTCTGAGGGTGGATCGGCTTGGCACAGCTTGGCAGCTGTACAGCATGTCATGGACTTGATGGACCGCTTGATGACAGAATTGGGGCAGTACCACTATGTGGTGGGCTTGACCAATGCATTCTCAACTAACACTGCTCTAGAGAGCCAGGAAGAGTTTGCCTTCATGGAAAGGTGACAATGGACTTTCATAGTGTTGCCACAGGGATGTATGCATAGCCCCATCATATGTCATGGTCTTGTTGATGATATTGTGTTAACTTCTGATTATCTTGCAGATTTGGAAATGACAACACTCTTCTTACCTAGAATTGAGATGAACCAGCTGAGACCGCCTTCCTGGCAGCCAGGCAGGCTATTCAGCAGGCACAAGCCCTACGGGTAGTTGACTGGGGGAGCCCATTTGAGCTGGATGTGCCTGTGACCAAGATGACTTCGGTTGGGGCCTGTGGCAGCACACAGAGAGCTTGGGAATGCCAGTAGGCTTTTGGTTCCAACTATGGAAGGGAGCTGAGTTCTAGCATTCCTTGACAGAGAGACAGCTAGCAGCCATATATGCTGCCCTTCAGGCTTGTAAGAGTATGACAGGATGGGCTACAGTTGTTGCGCAGGTGACTTATCCAATAGCAGAATGGGTGCATTCATGGGTAACAACCCCCCAGACTGGAATGGTGCAGACATCCACTTTAGCAAAGTCGGACACCTACTTAGAGCAGCAGAGTACTCTGAGTACAAGTTCCTTAGTGGCAGAACTAATCCTTGGCAGGATTAGTTCCTTAGCACCAGAACTAGATTAGCAAGGTGCTAATCTATTCGCAGTCCAGCCTAGCACTGAAACCATATGGTTTGATACCAGGTGTGGACAAAGTAGTCAATGGGCTGAACTCAGAGCAATGTGAATGGTGATCACCAAGGAGGTGACACCTATGATAATCTGCACCAATAGCTGGGCAGTTTATAGAGGCTTAACCTTATTGTTAACTACCTAAAAGTTACAAAAATGGCTAGTCGGTCACCAGCCCATGTGGGGCCAGGCCATGTGCCAAGACCTCTAGGAGGAAGGATGACCTCCTCTGACCAGGTATAGGGACAAAGGGTAACCTGTTGTTGCCTGGCCCAATGCCCCTAAAGGTAGGGAGATAAAAACCTAGCTTAACGTGTAAGTCTTATGTGTTGGACCCATGTGTCTGGGACCTGTGTGCTCAGAGCCAATGTATAAGGCCTATGTGTCAGACCTGTGTGTTTAAGGCCTATGTCTCCCTCAGCCTAGGGCGTGGAGTGTAAGGAAAATGGATGTGCTGCAGTCAAGAACAGGCTGAGGCAGACAACTGGTCCAGCATGACTCAGCAAGTTTGGAGCACAGGTACACAACTCCGCTCATTATGTAACTACGCCATGTGAGGCACATTAGGTGATCACCCACATGAACTTGGGCTTGGCTTGGAGCCACTATTATCTGTAAAGGTATAATTACCCTGCTAACACTGTACATACGGCTCTTGCCCAGGCTCACTCATGCCCAGACAGAGAGTAAAGCCATGTCAAAACTGTCTACAATTCCTTCAGTGTTTCTCCAGCTACCCGCCACTCACCCACCAACTCACCTTGGACCTCAGTTAGAACCTGACAATATTGAAGATAATTTTTTGTCAATGATGTTTAAAACCTAGCTGGGTATTTGTAGTTTAGATGGCAATGATATCTGCTCTAATTTGGCATGAAGTATAATAAAAGCTCTGGAAACACTCTGTCACATAGATATTGTCCTAAATAAGTCACGCCTTAAACATTTTCACACTACCTTTAAAAAAACATGGAAATTAAATGAAGCAAAGAAAAAATAAACCTACAATGTCATTGTGAATGCAGTGCTTGTTAATCCTCTTATAAAATGAATCTTCCCTAATCCTCAGGGAATATACTATGATAAAAATCAATGTCAAAGCTTGTCACTACAGAATTTCCCAGATACTAAAAGTTTTTCTGGGAGAAAAAGTGGGGCATACATTTTTATTACATAGAGTATTTAATAGAAAATAGAACAAAGTAAATAAAATGGAACACTGTTGATGGATGATGGAGGAAGAGAGCATTACTGAAAAGTGAAAGTTACAATTACAGAACATATCACAGAGTTATGCCTCTTAGAATTACTATAATCTGTAACGTCTGAGCTCTGTTGACTCTTTGAACAAAGCTTCAGAAGGAAAATTATGTCTGGCACCAGCAGGTGGCATTGAAAAATAGCTTATTAGCATATTTTTATCTGAAGCCCACAGAACTGACTACCAAGAACATGTACTCTCAGCACAACCATTCCTGGGGGTTTGCCTCAGATCCTATTCTAGGGGAGCAGGAAGGCTGTACTTTGGGGGTTTTGTGCATCGATTTGGAGGGTAGTTGGAAGCATTCAAGTGGGCTGTCCCCAAGTCCTGCTCCTCTACAGGGAAGCATGTGCTCTGAGAACATATTGAAGACGCTGCATTCAAAGAAGCTTGCTCAGTGGTTGGACTAAGACTTTTTCCAAATGTGATTCTAAGCTTATTTTAAAATGCAGCAATCCAGGATTTTTATAAGAATTTTTGTTTTCCATGTATGTTAATTTTTGTTTGTTTTTAATTAAAACCAGAGTCAAATACAACTTCTGACATTCACTTGCTTTGACCTTAAACAGGTATCTTAATTCCTCTCTTTTTCCTCTTCAGTTTCCTCAACTACAAAATAATAATAATCGTGCGTCTCACATGCTTGTTGTGAGATTTAATAGTATCTGGCATATAATGCACATGATATAGGCATTTGCTATTTTATTGGAAATTCTCAAAACAGAAAAAGAAGTCACTGCTAGAGATTTGTATCTAATGAAGAATACAAGAACAATTTCCAGATAAGGATCTCAACGTAAGGAAATTTTTAGGACGGCAACAATAATTGACAGTTGAATCCATTTCAGCAAAACCACCTTCGTAAGTTCAATAAGTATAAACAAACACCTACTTAGTGTGATTTTGAAAGACATCAGGTTTTCTTTTCCTTACTTTTACTTCTTCCCTCAACTTCAAAACATACCTTCTATCAAGTTATTTATTTTAAATTTCAATAATTAGAGATATAATATTTTTATTCAAAAATGCAATTATTCCTGTAAGCGTGGGGTAGGGTAAGGTAGAGAAAGTCACACAGAAAGCCTTATTGCTACTGTATTCCTTTGAGTAAATGAATATCAGATATTTCCTAAGAACTGGTTCTGATAAAACAAATCATGCACAGAATACTTTGGAGAAAGATAGAGACCAGAAAGGGTATATTAAAGCCTTCAAAGACAAACTTCATCTTCTTCTCTCTCTTGCTCTGGACTAGCTAAGGCATCTTATAAATTATAATGAATTATAAAACAATGCTCTGTAGGACATTGCTTTAAGTTCTAAAATTTTAACTTTTATTTTAAATTCGGAGTACATGTGCAGGTTTGTTACATAGGTAAACCCTTGTCATGGGGGTTTACTGCACAGATTATTTTGTCATCCAGGTATTAAGCCTAGTACCCATTAGTAATTTTTCATAATCCTCTCCTTTCTCTTACCCTCCACCTTCCAATAGGCTCCAATGGCCGTTGTTCTCCTCTGTATGTCCCTGTGTTCTCATCATTTAGCTCGCACTTATAAGTGAGAACATGTGATGTTTGACTTTCTGTTCCTGCTTTAGTTTGCTAAGGATAATAGCCTCCAGCTCCATCCGTGTTCTTGCAAAGGACATTATCGCATTTTTTATGGCTACACAGTATTCCATGATGCATATGTACCACATTTTCTTTTCTAGTCTACCATTGATGGACATTTACCTTGATTCCATGCCTTCGCTATTGTGAATAGTGCTGCAATGAACATATACATGCATCTTTATAATATTAGACTGGTGCAAAAGTAATTGCCATGCTGCAACTTATATTTTGGGGGGTATGTACCCAGTAATGGGATTTCTGGGTCAAATGGTAGATTAGTTCAACTACTGTGCAAGACAGTGTGTCAATTCCTCAAAGACTTCTTAACAGATCTCCACATAACCAAGTAATTAGATTAACCAATATTCTCTCCTCCCTCATTGTAAAGTGGACTTTGCATGTAAGGAGGGCATGAAACTGCTGGAAGCTGGTAAGATACTCTCTATTACCTCTGCTCCCATCAGGTGTGGTGCATTTTTCTCAAGGTCAATTATATTTGTTCACATGTCTGTTTATGCCAGTTGCACTTGTTATAACTATGTAGTAAAATTAAACATTCAGTAAAATAATGTGAGTTTTTAAAACAGAGGTGTTGCTTCTGTGTGTCTTGGTTTGACTTGCCTCCCACAAAGCAGGGCCTTGCATGTAGACAAGAGTTTACACATAAGTAGTTAATGTAATCCCAAGAATGAAGAACCTAAAAGAGCAAGGAGCCAATATAAGAGTGTTATTGAGCTGCTGATTTTGTTAATATTAAGGTCTGAACTCCTCTGGAACCTTCTGAGAAGCTGAATAAACTGGACAGAAGAATGATATATTTATCTACAAGATCCTATCCTCCATTGATCAAAGGTTTCCTAGGGGGCACAACTCCCTTGCACATACTTGAAGTTGCTGCACCTGTTCATACTGAGCAATTCCCTAAGGCTTTCCAATGGTATCTCATGACGTGGCACTAGAAAGCCTAGGTGGGGAGTCAGATGAGACTAAACATCATCAAACACCTCAAAATGTTTGTGGCTGCAACGATAGCTGAAATAAAGATGGGCCAAGATGATGGGAAGTGCCCAATACACTGTAAAAAATAAGTTGATTGCTTTAGAAAATCATAATAGTAAGTAGCTAATAAAATATTTCTACCAAATTCACTGTGGGCAAAATAACTGTAACAGGTTGGGAAAACAATGATAAAAATTTCCAAATTGCTTTATAAGGGTCTATAATTTTTCTCTCCACTTGAACTAAAATGAAATTGGATATCATAATGCATTTGTGATATATGCAAAAATAGACTACAGATAATTCTAAAGAAAAGATTAATGGTCAAAGAAAAGGCTCTGGCTCTGTACTGAATGATTGGTAAGTAAGTGTGTACTTATATTTTTAAGTTAGGTAAAACATTCAAGATGTGTATGTGTCATGTTTTATTATTTCATATTTTATCCAAGTTTACATAATGCCAATGGCATTAGATAAAAGAGCTTTCACTGTATTTTCCTGAAATTCCTAATTTCATAGAATACTGACAGACCATGGCAAAAGCGTTCCTGAGATTATCTGAGATATATGGTACATATTATTAACACACAGTTTTAGTAACTATTTAAATCAATAGAAAATGCTAAATATCCAGTATTCCAAACATTAATTGAATAGCCACTACCTTCACTCTGGCCACAAGCAAAAGCCTTCTAACTGGCTTCCTGATCTCTAGCTTGAATCCATTTCCCGCAGTGCAAATCTTTCAGAAGTGCAAATCTGAGCACATCATCCTCTATTTGAAATCTATTGGCCTGGGATAAAATTCAAACTCCTTATTTGGTTTCATAAGGCCATTCATATGTTCATTGTTAATTGACCATCTTTTATATGCCAAGCCCCATACTAGAACCCTGTTTAACTCTCTAACCCAGAGGCCCCCAACCCCTGGGGTGGCAAACTTGTACCTGTCTATGACTTGTTAGGAACTGGGCCACACAGCAGGAAGTGAGTGACAGGCTAGAGAGCATTATCACCTGAGTTCTACCTCCTGTGAGATCAGCTGTGGCATTAGATTCTCACAGAAGCATGAACCCTATTGTGAACTGCACATGCAGGGGATCTAGGTTGCCTGCTTCTTATGAGAATCTAATGCCTGATTATCTGAGATGGAACTGTTTTATCTTGAAATCATCACCCCACCCCACTCCCTGTCTGTGGAAAAATTGTCTTCCATGAAACCAGTCCCTGGTGCCAAAAAGTTTGGGGACTGCTGCTCTAACGTATTCTCTTACCACTATCTCCTCACCAACCAAAGTCTAGCCATTTGAACTTTTATCAGAGGGGTTGCTAAATGGTGAGATGAACCTGCTGGCTTTTCTAAGTCTCTGCTGAATTTAGTGCCCTTGGAAATGGCCAGGTATTCCTCCCATCCAATAGCTGATCAAATGATCATCTCCTTCTCACTGGTCCTGACTCTTTATTTGTGGAAGAGTCTTGGACTTCACTTCATAGCTTCCAACCTTGCAGAAAGCTGCATGCTGCATTTTAGCTATCCTGTCTCTGATCTATATTTTTCCACACCAGAAAAATACTTACCTGCACAAAGCCTCTCTAGTGTCAATAAGAGAAAAATGTTCACCTGCCACAATCATATGGTTTCTCTGCTTCACATAATTGCTTTGGTTTAGACCAGAGCATCACTTCTTACTCTTGCTAGTTGCTCCAAGGATTGCTCTGCCTCTAAGTCCTCCAGCCCTATCTTTTTCTGTAATACAAAGGTTTTACAATCTTTTGGAACAAAAATTAAAATAGGTTTTTATGGCTGGACGCGGTGGCTCACGCCTGTAATCCCAGCACTTTGGGAGGCCGAGGCGGGTGGATCACAAGGTCAGGAGATCGAGACCATCCTGGCTAACATGATGAAACCCCGTCTCTACTAAAAATACAAAAAATTAGCCGGGCGTGGTGGTGGGCGCCTGTAGTCCCAGCTACTCGGGAGGCTGAGGCAGGAGAATGGCGTAAACCCAGGAGGTGGAGCTTGCAGTGAGCCATGATGGCGCCACTGCACTCCAGCCTGGGTGACAGAGCAAGACTCCGTTTCAAAAAAAAAAAAAAGGTTTTTATTACTTTAAAATGTGTCACAAAAATTAAAGCCTAGTAAGCAGAGAAGGAATTACCAGTAGTTGAAGACAACTTACCAGAATTCTTAATACTAGATTATTTGATTTACTTACAAAAGAGGCACATATTTTAAAGCAAATTGTCAGTACTTAAAATTTGAGGGGAAGAATTTTTAACTTTTTTTTAATCACAGAGAATGTGAATTACTCCAAAGCCTAAATAATAATAGACTTTAAAGCCTAATAATAATAGTCTAAATAATATGAACTAAAGAAGTTCCATTTTGCCTTTATCACAAGAATATTCTTGTATTCTTGCCTTCTTCTGTAGGTAAGGCCTGGTCAGTCTCTAGAGATTGTGAAGTGTAGGAATATATTATCTGTACAACACCTATAGTTAATACAAAATCAGCTCTCACTAAATGTTAGGGAAATAATGTTCAGATTTAATATCAGATTCTAAGATGACTGATAACGGTTAAATGGAGTGTTGAGTACTGATGACTGTGGAAATGAACACGGTATTGAGGAAAACCATGAGAAAAGCCTTGGTTGTATGACCTTGAGCAAGTCATTTATCTTCTTTGGTTCTAAATTTCCTCAGCTGTGAAATGAGGGAGTCAGACTAGACTGTCTCACAGATCCTTTTTTAAAATTGGATTCTTCTTCAACACTAACTTGGACTGTTTTCAATCATCCTTTTCACGCTTATTTGACATACAAAGTTGAGATTTTCTTTAAACATTAGAACTATGCAATTACTGATTTTCCACACTGGATTTTATCCTCTGCCACAGTTGTCATTTTCTGCATGCCAAAACATTCCTCTTATTCTCTGATGTGGGTATTGACAAGCAATAATGCAGGTGCCCAACATGTCAGATTTGTAAAGGCTGCTCCCTCCCTCTGCCATGAATCAATGGCCAGCTCACCTCCTTGGAAAGCCACAGGTTGTCTCTTGGAGAGTCAGGACAAATTCAACATTCTCCCCAAAGTCCAAGGCACCAGGGGAGAGGAGATGAAATCTCTGCAAACTTGACACTTTGCTAGTGAAAATCTCCAACTTGCCGTAGGATACTGACTTCGGTGCATTTAGTAGAACTACATGGAGTGAAGACAGCTGTAAATGGTGAATTCAGAGGAATGGGCTTCAGTCGCCTTTAACATCATGGGATGTATCCATTTCTTTGGCACAGGTTGTTTTCTAGCTGTCAATAAATACTAGCATACATTTTTTAAAGTCTTAAACTATGGTCTTCTTTTTCAATAGAAAGGGAAATTGAAAATGGCATTAAAAGTACAACAGTGCATGACACTTTTTCCAGCAGGTCTTAGAAACAATAGAAATGATCACATCAATAGTTTTGCCATATTGCTTATTCCTTTATCCACTCTATAAGCACTTTTTTGAATGTCTACCAAGTATCAGGTCTTAAACTAGGCATCAAGGATACAGAGATAAAAGAATCTCTGCCTTTAGAGCTTCACCATCTGGTGGGAAGCTAAGCAGGTGAAGAGACAGTGGGTGAAGAGGGACACACTCAAATAAATCTTGTCTATTAACTTGAAACTTGTCACCAGTTTTATGGGCTTACTAGTAAAAGCCCTCTGAACTGAAATGAACCAAGCAACAGTAAAAGATCATTACTGAATACACTGCTATGCTATTGATTAGCTCCTATTTGTCATACACATTAATGACAAAAAGCAACATGTAAGTGCTAAGTATGAGTATTTTCACCATCCAGTTAATAACTTAATTGTGACATTTGGGTTATATGTCAAGCTTCGAGCAACATCCAAAGTATCACTAAAATGCAACAGTATGGTGTCATCAAATATAGTGATCCAAAGATGATAAAATTTTATGTATGTTTTTATGCGTTGTCTATGTACAAGTCAGCAAATCTATAACAAGTAATTTGTAATAGACATAAATTGATATTAACATAATAGCTGTATATTTAACATAACTGTCCATTTTGTCTCATAGTTCACAAAATGTGTAATAATCATGAGATGCATAAAGTCTCCCTGTGGGAGGCACGGACTTGAATCAAGGCACGCAGCCAACCCATGGAAATTCAGCAGGAAAGGAGTTAGGAAAATAGTATTCCTGACTTCAGTCCTCTCCTTTCCTCCTATCTTCATTCAGCACCTCACTGGGTAAACCCAACTAGAAGCCATATAACTGAGAAGTCTATTGATGCAGTCCATACAGGCCAGCCTCCCAGGGCACATAGTAGGGTAGGTTAGGGTGCAGTGTGGAGGGACAAGTGGAAGATTTCCAACACAGTGGCAGTAAATGTCGCAATAGCAGTGTAGAGAAATATGGGTTAGATGTTAGCACAAGACAGTGTTTTAAGTTTATTCAACCCCATGCTCAAGGGTGTGGATTTCAAGGCTGAAATCAGGGTGGGTGTTAGTGCTACGGTATGCCATTTTTCATTAGTGACTGAAGAACACTAAATCAGAAGGATAATTATGTTCATGATACAATAAACCCCAAAAGGAAATAAATTGAAATGATAGGCTGAAATCAAAATAATAACATTTATTTGTGGAAAATGTCACATTTTACATGTTACAAAATAATCAGTCATAAAAGAAGGATAGAAATAGATGTGATAAAAGCTTGAAGCTTTTAATTGACCAGAAGTGCAATGGAAGAATGTTTGACTTCAATCTATGAATAGAAACACAGCATCAGATCCAAAGAAGGGATTAGATACATTGTCAGAATATATTTACACATTCCAAAAATGGGGACTAATCAACATGGTACAGATGGAAACTATGGCACACCCAAAAGCAATCCTGCTGAGCCCAGAGCCTTGAAGCCCTGCTGCAGGTCCATGCCTCCACCAGAGACTCTGAGTTAGCTCTGTGTTAATAATCAACTCTAGTATTTGATTGTTCTGTTTCTAGATAGGATTTGAATCATTTCTTTATGCAATTTCAATTTTTCCCAGGTGAGAAATTTGAGATATTTCGGAGAAACTGGCAATATTCCAGTACTTTTCCATTTAAATCATATACATAAAAATATCTGACATAATTTATTTGTCTTGAGACTCCTTTTTCCCTTTAATTTAAGATTTTTAAGTGGGTCATTTAAAAGTAGAGAATGACATGAAAAATGTCATCACAGATTCTGTGAACATGTGATGGGGAAATGGAGAAAGTGAACAAGCTTTGAGCATTCACTCTGCACAAATACTTTACATATATTACTATATTTACCATAAAACTATCCTATAATGTTGACACTACTATTCCTGTTTTATTGTTTAAAGAAAAAAAACTTTGTTTAAAAAGGCAACTAAGTTAAAGTATCTGCAAATATCAGGATTCAAATCATTTATTCCAGAATGAACAATTTTTTCTTTGTCTTGAGCTATTTCAAACCTTATTTCTCTTTATAAATCCTTATTATAATTTTGATTTAATTAAGTTGCGTGAACTACATTTGGAAGACAAAACACACAAGATACTCAGAAGTATTCATATGAGCAATGATCAATAGTGGAGAATAGCAATGAGGTTCATAAAAGTTCAGTCTGATGAAACCTCTCACCAAACTAGGATTTGTCAATGCCAAAGCTACTCCATTCCTATACATTTATATTTTCATTCTAGATATTTACATAACTAGTTAGCAGATTATATTATATCATCTCTAGCCAGATGTCTTCATCTTGCACACAGAATATTCTGAGTTCCTAAGTAATTACTAAGAAGAAGATGGGATGTTAATATTAGTGAGTTATTATTTATGGTTATACATATAAGCCCAGATTAATCTTTATTGAATCACCAGTAAAAAAAAAAAATATTGTGCCACATGATAATAGCTTAGGCATTGGTGAAAAATACACTAGGGTTTTTTTTAGTATTTGGGGAACATCAAAGCAAGATCAACCCATTACAATTATTAAATCTTAAAACATAATAAATGATTTAAGAAATTCTACCAGGCAATGCTTGGCCAACCAAATTCAAACATATTAGGAAGTAACATGACTGTATTTTTAAAGGATATAGTTGCATTGCTTGCATTATTTCAGAATCCTGTGTTTTCAACCAGCTTGAAATTCTAGCCTCCTGGAGCCACACACTGACTTGCTGAGCCCTATTCAGATTTCTCTGAAGCTCTGGGTCAGGGCATGAAAACAGTCTTGCTGCACAGGAGACCAAATTTGCTCCTTGAGGGCACCAGACATTTTCCCCAAGGGCAGCATTTGGCCCTAGCTACAGTGATTGTTTTCAGTCATCAAGAGACAACATTTAGTTACTCTCTTGTCATGAACCTCTTATGCCTTTGGGAGAGAGAGAATTATAGTCTATCTTCCAACCACATGACCCAGAGCTTAAGTCACAAAGCTGCTAATGTTCATCATATGACAAATAAGTAAACTGCCCTGTTAAAAGCCTTATAGGGGTCTATTCAGAAGAAGAAAGCCAAAAAGAAGAGAGATGAACAGCGAGAGCTCCCACCTATTTCTTCCTCTTCCTACTCTCAGCTCTTTGCACAGAGTGCGGAGGCAGCCTTCAGTCACTTAAGACTGCCTTGATGGGGAAGATACTCATGGTGTTTGACTTTATTACAGCCGAGCCAAATCAAATGCACAGGCACTGCTTCCTTAGATGTCTATATTTCACTTAAACTGGGATAAAGCAAAGAAACTGGAATATTGTCTCATCATGCATTCTAAATCAGCCAGGGTAGAAAATAATGGGGAGTTAATCAGATCACTGAAACTCTAATTCACTTGGTATTGATCGGGCAGATTCCTAATGGGATGGCAGACCAATTTCAAATTACAGTAAGCTGACTTGTCCTGGAATACCAATGACCAGGCTGGAGGATGAGCCAAGAGGACCGTGAGCTCTGCTCTCCGGATACTCCCGCCTTGCTGGCAGGCATAAATGCATAATCCAGTGCGACGTTTAGCTAATTAATAGGGGATTGATGAAAGGTTCAGTTTTGAAAGCAGCCATCTCACTTGAATAAACTTGGGACCAGAGCCCCATGGGGAAGGCTAGTGGGTCCTTGGAAAGTAAGTATACAATGAAAGCTAATGGAAAGTATGCAATTAACTCAGGCTTTTAATTATATTAATCAGTGACTTCATAGGAGCTCACTGCATACAGGATTTACTCCTTAGCTCTGTGCCAACACTGTGTTTCTGATTCATGTCTGAACCGAACTTAAACAGCAACTTGAAGAAATAGGTGCAGGTACATTTATGTTAATTAATTTTCCCCATGCTAGAGGGTTTCTGGTATGGAAGGATAAAGAGAAAGAGAAAAAGGAGAAGAAAGGGGAGGAGAGAAGGAGGCAACTGGCGACAATGAACATTTTCAAAGCAGGGAGCTAAGAACTATTTTTGTTAAGATTGGTTGTTACATTATACTTTCTTCCAGGTTAGATTATTTGGCCTGTGAACAAATGACCAGTGTATTTACATGTAGGGGGTGCAGCCTAAAGACATAATGGATTAATTGTTACATGTAGAAATAATTTGCTAAACTGCCAGGTTAGAATATTCAAATGGATAAATTTGTTCTCCCCAATGATAACTTACTGGCTTAGGTCCCTTCTTTCATCCTCTTTCTCCCTCTCCTGTGTGTATGTATGTGTGTGTGCATGTATATTTGTGTGCGCAGTGTGTGTGCATGTGTGAGAGAGAGAGATGTTTGTGTGTATGTGGGGGAGGTGTGGGTGTGTGTGTGTGTGCAGTGTGTATGTGTGTACAGTGTGTGTGTATGCTGTATGTCTGGGTTGTGTTTGTGTGCACAATGTGTCTGGTATGTGTGTATGTGTGAGGGGTATTTGGGGGTGCAAACATGTGCAGTTTATATGTTTGTGTGTGTGCCTCTATGTGTGCACGTTCTGTGTGTGTGTGTGTGTGTGTGTGTGTAATGTACTTATCTATCATGCTCCCTTTCTCTTCTTAGAGTCACAGCAGACACAGATCTAGGCAGACATCAGATGGACAGTATCTAAGGTGAGCAGCTTCCAGTAAACCATAGACTCTAAGGTTGATGCAGATAGTCAGATCCCAGCCTTTTACAAAGAAAACAAAGTCATATTGTTCCCAGGTGGGGGTCTTTTTGCTTTATTTTTCATTTTCTCAATATACCCCTCAGGTAACTTGATTTAGGAAGTAGGCAGTGAAAACTGATTTATTTTACACCAAAGCTTTATAGCAGTCAGTGCTTAACCAGACATAAAACTCAGTGTTTTAAGGATTTTTACAAGTATTAACTAAATGTGTTATTATCCCCATTTTACAGAAAACTGTAACACAAGGGGGTTAATTAATTTGCCTAAGTTCATCTATCTAGTAGGCCAAGAAACCCACTCCAAAGTCCAGACTCCTTACCACTCTGCCAGTCGGGGTTGTCGGCTGAGTTTCAGTGTGTGAACGGGAAGAAAATGGGAAACGTGGACCATTGTTCATGATAATAGCTGATATTTGGCCTATTTGAAGTCAGTCTAAGCATCACTCAGGCATACTCCCCCAGTAATCGTACTACTATGTAGAATTTACCACGTAGACTACCATACTACTAGTCGAAGTTAGTCTGTTATTCTGACATGGATGTCATGTATGTTAAAACAGAACACAGCGTAGAACACTGTCACAATTCTCTGAGGAAACAGTTAAGCAAATCATAATATATTAATATTATGTAACATGAATTGCTAAATATAGCAATTCATAGCATAGCGTTAAGAAATTATGATTTCACGACTAACTGATTATGTCAAATGTAATACATGATCCAAGAAGGCAGGGATTTTTGTCTCTGTCCCTAGATGTTAGTCTGGCCCTAAGAGGCACTAATTAAGCATTTGTTGAATGAATAAAATATTTATATGCACTTATGTTAACTGAAAAAGTAAAATTTAAAATTATATGTGCCCATTGATTACAACTCTGAATTTTCTGAACAGAATGAAGAAGAGAGGAAGTGGTGGAGATTGTCAAAAAGTAGATTGTTACTTTTCATTACAAAAGTAGACTGCTAATTCTAATGTGAATTTTAGTAAAATACGATAAAATATTCAGTTGTTTGATTATTGCCCTTGCCTCTTATTTTAGATGTATAATTTTAAATTATAAATTTACAAGCCTTATAATATAGTATATGATATAATATAGTACAGTAGTATAATATGGTATATTAATATTTGTAATAGCTGAAAAAATAGTAACCACCTAAGTTATCATCAATTAGAATAAATTGCAATCTATAAAACTAACTACTATATAGAAGGTGAACTTACTAAGTTACATTTGCATAGAATATGGATAATATTTAAAACAATGTTGGTTTTTAAAAACCTACAAAGGAATAATAGAGAATATACTATTTGTGTAATAAATAGCATTATAATAAATAGTATTATAATAAACAATACTGTATTGTATAGTATTGTAATCAATAATATAGTGTTGTTTCCAGATAGGAAGGAACATATATGGTAAATGTTTTTAAATGTAGACATTAAATAATTTTTAAAATGTGACAAAATGTTAATGTGTTAAGATGGAATGAGTCCACGTGTGTCTATTACATTATTCTCTGTACTTTTGTGTATATGAAATACATAGCATATAATTAAACAATGTAATAATAGTAAACACTTAACAATTTTAAATAATTTTTTTACTTGAATAACACCTTGCATATCACAATACTATTTTATCTCTAGATTCTTTTTGAGCATGAGTTAGAAAATATTTGGGGCAGGGAGAAGGGAGCCTTCCCTTGCTTGGGGAAAATTACGCCTAGAGTAGTTTTTGTATGCCTGTACTAGCTTGTATAAGCTTCCTATGTCTAAAAGAACTGAATGGGGGAATATCAAAAGAAGTAATCGTTAGAGATGGTGGGTAGAGGTGAAAGCCAGAACCAATGTCAAGTCAGATCCCCAAGAACATAGTCCCATATCACCTTCAGAATCACATAGGATGATAGTTAAAAATAAACTCCTGGGCCTGATCCCAGATCTTTTTAATTACCACCACCAAGGCGGAACCCAATAATCTGTATTTTTAACAACTATGCAGATGGTTACCATGCATATTACAGTTTGAGAACCACTGAGCTAAATCTTTTCATAGATTCAGGGCATGTCTCCAAGGAGCCTGGGAACTGGTAGTTTCCCTTCAGTGGGACCCAAAATTCATTGAAAAGTCTAAGAAAATGTGTGAGCTCTTTGAAAGAGAAAGAAAAAGGGGGAAATAAGAGGCAGGCATGAAGGCTATGAAATCAGTTGTTGGATCACACAGCCATTCTAAAGGCAATGCTTAGATGTTTGCTTGGAATACTAGGGAAATCCACTTATCCCAAGGCTGTAGTCAGCCTTATCAACAAGCTGCTGCATGTGGAACAAACAAATCGAAAGAACTTTGATAACGGATGCAAATTGCCTAGCATGATACTCAACTTACCCCACATGGTCAACACTGTACATTGTGATGATGTTCAGTCAGTATCAGGCAAACAAAAGGTACTGTAGGAGCTTAGCAAAAGGAACTTCTGGATCAGCACTGGATGGTCTGAAAATCAGGAGAATTCTTAAGATTAAGATAGACATGCAAAAGGACAAGGGCCTTCCTTGGCTCTCAGGTTGGGGAACTCCATGGGGGTCAAAGAGGCATTGGCAAGGGCTGCAATAATGGCCGAGATCATTCAAAGCCAATTCCACAAGGGCTTTTTTCACTGGGCATAGAGATGAGATAAGTAGTTAGGAAACTAGAATGCAAAATCTGAAAAGGAGTGAGGCTCTCGCCAGGCTCTTGTAATGGTGCCAACCACATCTATCTAGGACCACAATCTAAGCAGCTTGATCTCATGGTTAACTCAGATAGGCAGATTTTGAAGCACACCAAGACACTTCCAGAACCAGATGTTCTCCAATTGCATCAAAGAAATCAGACGTAGAACTACAGACCAGAAACAAGCACTATAAACACTTTATAAGACTGGATAATGGTAGCAAACATACAGGGAAAGATTTGATAGAACTTACAACTTCGTCTGGGCACAGTGGCTCATGCCTATAATCCCAGCTCTTTGGGAGGCTGAGGTGGGCAGATCACTTGAGGTCAGGAGTTCGAGACCACCCTGGCCAATGTGGTGACCACGTCTTAAAATTAAAAAACAAAAGAAGTTGTAACTTTCTAAAATTGCAGTGGAAGAAAAAGCATTAAAAAAATTTGATAATCACAGTATATAAAAAGATTTTTTAAAATGTACAGAATTTCCACTTGATAGATATAGGAATAATGAGTGTCTCCCTCTGCACCAAGACAAGGGTTAGAAGAAGCCCTTGTTGTAAGACTTCCATTGACCAAATTGAGACCTTCTTAGAAAACTCAGACTGGGAAACTGAGGTTATAACTAAACACAGAAACCCTTTTATTACACTTGTTAATGCACTTAACTAAAATGATAAAGATCATATACTTCAAAAGACATCAATTGCTTTTTTTCAGAATATATATAATTAATCATCTAAGCTTAATTAATTCCATGTTGTATATGCACCACATTTTCTTTATCCATTTCACCTTCAATGGGCACCTAGGTTGATTCCATGTCTTTGCTATTGTGAATAGCGCTGCGATGAACATACGAGTGCTTGTATCTTTTTGGTAGAATCATTTACTTTCTTTTGGGTATATTACCCCTTCAGGGTAATATATATATTATATACATTTACCTCTTCCAGGTAAAATATATATTATATATATCTATCCTGAACTTTAAACCACAGGCAAAAAACACAAAAATAGAAAACTGGAATCACATCAATTTAAAAAGCTCCTGCACAGCAAAGAAAGCAATTAACAAGTAAAGAGATAACCCATAGAGTGGGAGAAAATGTTTGCAAACTATCCATTCAAGGGATTAATAACCAGAATATCTCAGGAACTCAACAACTCAATAGCAAAAAAAGCAAATAATCAGATTTTAAAATGAGCAAAAGACCTGAATAGACATATCTCAAAAGAAGACATACAAATGACCAACAGGTATATTTTTAAATGTTCAACATCACTAATCATCAGAGAAATGTAAACCCAAACCAGTGAGACATCCTCTTACCCCAGTTAGAATGGCTATTATCAAAAAAAGAAAAAACAACAAATGCTGATGAGGATGTGGAAAAAAGAAAATGCTTATATACTGTGGGAATGTAAATTAGTTCAGCCACTTTGGAAAGCAGTTGGGAGATTTTTCGAAGAACTTAAGCAGAACTACCATTCAACCCAGAAATCCCATTACTGGATATATACCCAAAACAAAATAAATTATTCTGCTAAGAAGATGCAAGCACTTGTATGTTCATTGCAGCACTATTCACAATAGCAAAGACATGGAATCAACCTAGGTGCCCATTGAAGGTGAATGGATAAAGAAAATGTGGTGCGTATACAACATGGAATACTATGCAGCCATAAAAAAGAACAAAATCAAGTTCTTTGCAGCAACATACATGCAGCTGGAGGCCATTATCCTAAGCAAATTAATGCAGGAAAGGAAAACCAAATATCACTTGTTTTCACTTGCAAGTGGGAACCAGACATTAGGTACTCAAGGACATAAAGATGGCAATAATAGATACTGAAGACTACTAGATCAGGGAGGGAGGAAAGGAAGCATTGAAAGGTTGGTTGAAAAACTACTGAGTAATATGTTCAGTACCTGGGTGGTGGGATCAACTGTACTCCAAATCTCAGCATCACACAATATACCTGTCAAACAAACCAGCACATGTACCCCATGAATCTAAAATAAAGTTGAAGTTATGAAAACAAAAAAGAAAATGTGGTACATATACACAATGGAATATTATTCAGCCAGAAAAAATAAAATCCTGTCATTTGCAGTACCTGGATGAAACTGAAGATTATTATATTAGGTGAATTAAGCCAGGCATAGAAAGAAAAATGTTTTCACTCATATGTAGGGCTAAAAAATTGGACCTAATGAAGGTATGAGATAGAATGGTAGTCACCAGAGGCTGGGAAGGGAATGAGGAAGGAGGAGGATAAACAGAAGTTGGTTCATGGGTACAAAAATACAGTTAGATAGAAGGAATAAGTTCTAGTATTCAACAGTACAATTAGGGAATTGTAGGTAATGATAATTTATTGTATCTTTCAAAATAGCTAGAAGGGAAGAATTGTAAGTTCCAAACACAAAGAAAACATAAATGTTTGAGGTAATGAGTATCCCAATGACACTGATCCAACCGTTACACATTGTATACATGCATCAAAATAGCACATGTACCCGCAAAAAATGTATGACTATGATATTTCAATAAAAAATACCAAAAAAAGTACATTTACCCCAAATCAGTTTTCTTATTTTCATTTTTCAGACTTTCCCTTCAAATTAAATTAAAATACTGACGTTAGTTTTCTGTGGTTTTGTGTTGCAGTTAATGTTCTTATTAAGTGTCCTTCAACATGGCTTCTCCCGCCTCCATCCAAATGCCTGCCACCCTCACCCCTTCACCCCAGCTCCCACACACCTGTGTGATACTGGAGAAGATTTTTACGGGCTTTCAACTACTGAGGCCCCAGTTACTTTCTCATTTTTTGTTGTCCTAATACAAACTGTAGATTCCTTAACAAAAACAAACTCTAAGGGCACTTTTGACTTAGAGGAAGAACCTAAAATAGTCACCCTCTGTGTTTTCAATGCCACTGCACAAGTCACGCTCATTCCCGAGCTCCTATACTCAAGATCTACTTTAGACTGATCTATAAACATTTATAATTAGCTAAATAGATTATTGGGTAGTATGCACTATTAGTAAAATAATATTTAAGGACCAAGGGAAAAATTTTAACTCAGTGGTTGTTGTAAATGTGTTTGAGCGAGAGTTAGCATGAATGTAAACACCTGAATAGGGAACAGCACCAAAAGAATGATTTAAAGCAAGAGCCCCAGAGGCCTAGCTCACCCATGCATCCCAATTTATTATTTTAAAATTCTGTATGAGAAGAAGAAATAGAGAAATAAACAAACACATACTGGGATTTTCCATGTCTCTGTAATGGAAGAGGGATAGAGGGAAAATTTCTACGTCTCTTCCTGTCTTTCAGTGTTTCTCTTGTTCCAATCAATGGCTTCAATTTTTCCAGGAGATGAAGTCTTAGTTGCCTTGGGCTTTCTTAGTCATTAGTCTTCAGCCTCTTACCCCAAATGAAAAGGGATTCTTTGGAAAACACAGGTCCCCTCCATCTGCTTTCCTGCTTCTCTGTGAGACAAAAACAGAATGATTACAGTCACATAATGGTTTGGTTTTTGTTTTTTTTTAAATCAACAACATGAACCTACAAAACTGTCTTTTCACTTATTAAAAAAGTACTTTTCTCTACTTGACTGCCTTTGGCTTTATCCTTTTCCATTCTTCTTTTCCAGGAAAACTCACTACGTATTTCTTCATGTGCCTCTGATCAATACATTCTTTCACTGGATTTACCATGAGCTACTGCTGGTGATTTTGCTGAACTTGTTCTTTAGTTACATACCACCCCCCACCACCCCCCACACACACATACACACAAACCAGTGCTTCTTCCAAAACAAATTCTTTTTAAAACATTGAAATATTTACTAGTAGAAATGTGGGTTTCAAACAGTGCTAAAGAGATTTCACCAGCTGGAAAAATTAGAGCTGCTGGAGTAAGAGATGAGACAATGATATCAACAGGGCCAAGAGTTCATTTATTAAGAAACTGAACCCTATCTGTTAAAGATATAATGTAAAATGGTAAAAAGTAGCAAACTAGTGGCAGTAGTAAGATTCATGGAATATGTGGACTGCAAGAAAAGGAAAAACGACCAGGCTGCAACTCAAATCCTAGGTTGGTCAATACATTTTCTGCTTTGTCTTATATGCCCTGTGTTATTAGGGAAGTATTATATATTTTAATTATATATTTTAGTCTGCAGGTCAAAGACCTTCAAGTGAATTCTGCCTCTGACAAAGGTATCAATAGATAATCTCACAATATCCCAGAATACCCAGTATGAATTGACAAGAAAGTAATCACTCAAACGTCTCTTTCATCAACAGTGCCCACAAGTGGTATGTTTCTGAAAATTTACAGTCTTCAGTGAGGCAACCTTTAAATGCACCTTTAAACTGCATTAAAATCTGAGTGTTTCAAAATCATGGCAGTGTATTGTATTGGTCAGCACAGGCTATGTTATATTGCAGTAACAAATAAACCCCCAAGTCTCAATGGCTTAACATCACAAAGGTTTAATTTTTGCTTATCCAGTGCAGTTTGGTAAAGGAGCCCTATCTCAATTTGTCACATAGTATCCCTGGCTGAGAAGGGTTCCATCATCTTGTGGCACTGCCATCTCAACATTGCTGAGGCAGAAAACGAGAGAGCTGGAGGGTCATGCAGGGGCTGTTTCCTATACACATGTGAAGTCCACTAACAATCCATTGGGCCTATTCAGTGACAAGGTCCCAGATAACTCCAAGCGGGCTGAGAGGGATAGTTCTGTCTGAGTACTAATAATTCTACCATCCAAGGTAGGTTAGGTATTGATTTTACCTAAACAATATTTCATAAGGAAGATGCTCATCTAATTACAAATTTTTAGAAACATTCCTTATGGTAACATATTTTTAACCATTCAATTTTCTAAAATCTGTATTCCTTAAGCTATTGTAAATATTGCAAATTATGAGTTTCAATTTGAATGTTTTGAGTTTTTGTGTTAACTTTTAAGGTAGTATTTACATATAAGAAAATCATCATTTTAAGTACACATTTTGATGAGTTTTGGTATTTATAAATAATCACATAACTACCACCACAATCAAGATACAGAATATTTCCCTTACCCTAAAACGTTTCCTCATTATCCTTTGCAGTTAAACCCAAGCCCCACTCCACCTCTGACTCTAGGTAACCATTAATCTTCTTTCAGCCAAAGTAGTGTTGAATGTTCAGAATTTAATTTGTAGAATTTATTTTATAATTCAAAAGAGAAAATTAAGAATGTTTTGTTCCCTTTTGTAATTCAGGCAGGTTGTTTGATAAACATTTAATGCTATTTATCATTCATAATGTTTCTACCATATCATTTAATAGCTGTTCCTTGCATCCAAATAATAAAACATGTGCAGCCCAACACACTTTCAGAAGGCAATATCCTGGTGATTGATTTATTTAGAATATGTCCATTGGCTCTACCTATGCCACAGTGTAAAGCAGAAGTGTTCCTTCCTCTTTGTATCCAAAACACTATCAAGATTGAACTTAGAGAAATAGTAAAGGCAATTATGGAGAGGTCTTCCAAATTTTCTTTGAGACTTGTAGAAAAACTGCTCTATATATCAATGAGAGTAGATAGGGATATATCAATGTGTGTGTGTGTGTGTGCTGGAGAGTCACTACAGGGAGCTAATACAAGTACTCATTGCATTGATGAAAACTCCCCTCCTTCCTTACTCATCACAGAGCTGTGACGAGGGATCACAGTAAATCCAAGCTTGGAAAATGAGCTGTGTCAGACCTCCCAAAGACAACCTCCTTTGCAACAGGAGGTTGTCAAAGCCCCAGGGACCAGGTGAGTTACCCATCTCTTTCAAACCCAATTGTGATTTGCTCTTACTGTCTCGTGGGGAGAGGAAAGATTGTCAGGAAAAGATTCGCCACCGTGTTCTGGGCATTCACAGTAGTGGCTGGCGGCTTTGTATTCGGGTGCAGTAATGGCAGTCGACAGGGAAATTGTTGAATCAGCAGAAGGGCAAAGGGCACAGGTAATATAATGTCAGCTACACCTTGACAGAGAAAGAATGTGGCTGTTTGTGTTCCTGGGGAACCCAAGGACTTGAGGCAGAACACAGCTGGTGCTAACTAAGGCGTAAGGCATGTCAAGTAGGTGTTCTTATGCTATAACTAAGTATCAAGGTATGAAAATTTGCTAACACTTAAAATGCTTTTTTCCAGAAATCTTCAGGGCAGTCATTTGTTTTTGTCAGCAGCACTGCCAGTCTCCACAACATTCCATCCTGTTTGAAGTATTCATCTTTTTATTCAATGGTTCAACAAATATTTAGTAAGCACCTGCTGAATACAAGGCAAAATACCAGAGTCAAGAGAAGAGTGACTGGGCACAATGGCTCACGCCTGTAATCCCAGCACTTTGGGAGGCCAAGGCAGGTGGGTCATGAGGTCAGGAGTTTGAGATCAGTCTGACCAACATGGTGAAACCGCGTCTCTACTAAAAATACAAAAATTAACCGGGCATGGTGGCATGCGCCTATAGTCTCAGCTACTTAGGAGGCTGAAGCAGGAGAATTGCTTGAACCCAGGAGGCGGAGGTTGCAGTGAGCCGAGATCGTGCCATTGTACTCCAGCCTGGGCGACAGAGTGAGACTCCGTTTCCAAAAAAAAAAAAAGAGAGAGAGAGAAGTACCATGTCCAGCACTTGGGTTGCCCCAGACAACACTACATTAATATAAGTACTTTACCTTCACCTTCATCCACTCTTTCAGAGTCTCTTCTCTCACAGCAACATTATTGCACTCCCTGGACTTTCCACCCTCCCTTTTCCTGAGAACTTCTGCTGTAACTCCTCTTCATGATGTGTTCTAGACCATACTTCCTGCACTGATGGAAATGTTCTATTTCTGCACTGTTCAATAGAGTAGTCACTGGCCACCTGTGGCTATCAAGCTTTTGAAATGTAGCTAATGAGGCAGAAACTGAATTTTTTAATTTATTGTTTCAACTTATTCAAAATTAAATAGCCATTAAATACCCCTGGACATCATTGTTCTGGACATTTTCTATTTTTCCATTCTCAATCCCTAATATTTACCTTGGCAATTTTCTTTGGGGTTTTTTTTCTTTTTCTTTTTCTTTTTCTTTTTTGAGATAGTCTCCATCACCCAGGCTGGGGTGCAGTGGTGCAATCTTGGCTCACTGCAATCTCTGCCTTCCGGGTTCAAGCGATTCTCCCACCTCAGCCTCCCAAGCAGCTGAGATTACAGGTGTGTGCCACCACACCCAGCTAATTTTTGTATTTTTAGTAGAGACAGGGTTTCACCATGTTGGCCAGGCTGGTCTTGAACTCCTGACATCAAGTGATCCACCCACTTTGGCCTCCCAAATTGCTGGGATTATAGGCATAAGCCACCACACCCAGCCGTTGCCAATTTTCTTCTAGATAGCAACAAGTTAATACAGTGATTTCATGCATTAATGAGTGCTTCAATAAAGGAACCCCTTATGTATTGTACTAGGTTGGATAGTGTCCCCTCAAAGTTCATACCCTTCACAGAACCTCAGGTTTGTAAACTTATTTGGAAATAAGGTCATTTAAGATGCAATTAGTTAAGATGAGGTCATGCTAGAGTAGGGTGAGCCCTTAATCTAATATAACGTGGATCTTTATAAGAAGAGGAGAAGACAGACACAGAGAATGCCATGGAAAAGAAGACGCTGAAATTGTAGTGATGCATCTACACGCCAAGGAGTGCCAGTGTCATTGGCACCCACCAAAGCTGCAAGGAAAGCATGGAATATATCCTCCCCTAGAGCCTTCAGCAAGAGCATAGCTCTGCTGACATCCTGATTTCAGACTTCTAGCCTCCAGAACTATGAGAGAATACATTCCTGTTGTTTTAAGCCACTCAGTCTGGTAATTTCTTAAGGCAGCCCTAGGAAATGAATACAGGTACTTAGATTGGCTTCATCTTTATCTTTACTCTTACGTTATTTAATAAAGACTTTATGGTCTTGGATTTGTCCCCCAAATTATTAACGGTGAAAAGGGTACTCTACCCATGGTAGAGTAACTAGCAATAAGGATATTTAAGAAGAGTAAAGGACAGGTGGTACCTTGATAAAGTAAGAGTTTCCCATTTCTTCCTGTCTAGATTTTCTCCCTCACCAGACTTTACCTCAGAAGCCTGCTATACATAGCCTGAGACCTCATTCTGAATCAAGGATGTGACTTAAGTCTTAGAAGGAAGGCTGGCTTCTGTCTGCAGCCCATTATTGACCTAAGGCTGCTATGATCACATTAAGAAAATAAAGCATTATCCATCCAGAGAAAAAGTATGACAAGTAATCGTGTATCATTACTAAAATATAACATTCCTAAAGCAGTTTTCCTAAAACTTATGGAAATACATGCATATACATGTACATGGATATTATGTGTGCATATAATGAATGTGTGTAGAAATGTGGATATGTATGAGTGTATATTGCTTGGGTACATCACGGAAGTGAAATCTGTTTTTCCTGAATGACTGAGAGTTCTTTCAGAGAATCCGGAATCCTCTAGAGTGAGTCACACACTAGCCTCTCAAAGAGACAGCCTGGAGTAAGTTAAATATACATTGAAGTCAACCCTGAGGACACCACCAGGATGATCTAGAATTGCCCTGAGGGAGAATCAAAGGCTCCAAGGCTCACAATTCTGTACCCTACATGTTGAGGAAGCTAAAAGTTTAGAGCAAAACCATATCCAACACACCACAGTCCACTCCTCTGCTATGGACTTCACATTATTTCCACAAACAAACTTTGCTGCCGTAATATGCCTATTCAGCTAGATATGTCAATTTCACAGTTTTAAAATATGCAGGGAATGTGAATTTTTTACGGACAAAGAGCTGGTATCTGGCTGTTCAGACACCCTGGAGCAAACAGATCCAGTAAAAGAAACCACAGTGATTTGCCAGAACCCAGAAAGGCGACAAAGCCCATGGAGACTTCTCTCTCAGACCACAGTTGCAATAGAAAAACAACTGTTTTTACATATACATGTACATCTTAGAGGCAGCGGCAGAATGAAAGCCTTACTGAGAGAGATGTCTCCTGTGGCAGGAAAGACCTTATTAGACCATAATTGATGGAATCCAAGACAGGTTGCAGAGAATGCCACTGCATCTCAGAGAGTTGCATGGCATTCCCATAAATTTCGCTGATGACATTGATCCCAGGCCTGGAAACCTTTGTGGGGGCTATATTGTTAGGCTTCATTGGATTCCTACTTTTTTCCAGAAAGCTATCAGTTATAAATTGTTATTGATAAATGTTGGAACCCAATTCTGGTATTTTCAGAGACTGTGCAACCTGAAAACACCCCACGTGTGGTACAGAGTGAGAAAAGGCAGACAAACTGACAGGTTTGTTTACATCGACCGTAGCTTGGCAAGCAGCAGGGAATTCCAGCCTCCCCAGGGAGGGTGTTCATTCAGCTGATGCACATTTGCCCCTCTGACTACTGCCAGTGTTCTCTGCAAGGGAGCAAGGGCTTTGGTAATTGGCTGCTTTGGGTGAGTTTCAGAGGTTTGTGGGGTTTCAGAACCCAGTCACTTTGTTTCTGTCAGAGTCCTACTGCTGATCTGGCTCTGACCTAAAAGGAGATTTTAAAGAGAACAATTATCCTGTAGATTGAGAAATACCTACAGTGATAGTTTGGGGTGTGGGGGTGTCATGAAAGAAAATGTGAAGAGAATACAGTGTAGAAGTTTTATTTCCTAGAAGAGCCTGATTTTTATTCAGAAGACATTGTCTATGTGTTCTGTATAAAGTCAGGACAACTTTTTTTTGTTGTGTGTGACTAAGTTATATAATGCTCTTTGGATGCATATTTTAAAGCCATGTTTGCATGGTTCCAAAGATGTGTATAAGAGACAGGTTATATAATGCTCTTTGGATGCATATTTTAAAGCCATGTTTGCATGGTTCCAAAGAGAACTGATGTACTTCCAATGGGTGGAACTCCATGCCACACAGAGGGTGGTAGAAGACCTGCACTGTGTGATGTGTGTATTTACCATGAACCTAAGGGGCACTTTTTTTTTAAGTGAGTAAATTCAGAAATTCCCTATTTCCACAACATAGATTTGCTCAAGTATCACTCTTCTCTAAAACCGTCTAGCTTCTCTCATAGAAAATCTAAATCGGAGCTCATAAAATGATAGGATCATGTAATGTATTCACAACTGAGCTATTTTAGTGCTTAGAATGGGATATGGTGTATACCCAATATATTTCAATGTGTATTAAAGTATATTTTTTAAAATAGTAGCTTTATATTGAATAAAATCGTATACATTGGTACTATATATAACAGCAGAAGGAAAAATTTGTTATTTCCTATTTTCAGGGGGCAACACTAGTAATCATTTACTTTGTTTCTTTAAAAATGTGATTGTTTTGAATTTGAAATCTGACTTCCAGAATGTCTCAATATGTCATATAGTGTTCTACTACTCTTAGCATGACATTTCAAAAAGTAATAGAGTATCTAAGATCTTCTTACGTATCTCATTTATTAAAATTAATAGAGATAATAGAGATACATGCATAGCTTTGCAATCACTTATTGTACCTAAATTTGTGATTATACCAAATTTGAAGATGAAATAGTCACAAGTCAAGCACCACAATTTAAAAGTGTAGGAAATCATACTTTAACAATTGATCATACAAATAACTAGGAAGTAGTATAAGTAGTAGTTAAGATCAAGAATCTCAACACTAGAGATACCTGAATTCAAGCCCCTGTTCTGCCACCTAGTGTTTGTGTGAACTAGAGTCTCAATTTTGCAATCCATAAAATGGGGATAATAACACTTCCTACAGGTTTCTGTGTGTGAGAGAGAATCAAATAAAACAACCCTTTTAACATGCTTATTGTAGTGTATAATACATAGTAAATAGTATTTGCTAGCCATTAATTTTTAATAACATTCATAATGAAAACATACATATAAACAGCATCTCTAGGCATACAATTTAGATAAACTTCAGGGGCTGGTGGATGATTAAAAAAAAGAAAAAAAACAGCTTGGCCTGAATTAGTAGAAGCCTCAGAAGTGAGGAACCACCAACTGGAGAGTGGTGTGTGCAAACTGGACCGGTAGGAGGGTCATGGCTAAACTGATCATCTATGGAGTACCACATTCATCTTAGAAATGTTTGCTCCTCTAATCCCTTTTACTTTAGTGAGCAAACAAATATTCCCAACATTCAGTGAAGGTTTTCATCACAATCGACAAAATAAAGTGTGTGTGTGTGTGTGTGTATGTA
>NW_012102954.1:1366612-1374999 GCF_000951045.1 Mandrillus leucophaeus | reverse complement strand
CTGTTGTGATTGTGATTAAATTACCCTTTGTGTCTGTGCTCACAATGTCATGTAAAACATACACAGAAAGAAAGGCAACTCTCTTTCATGAGTAAAAGTTATAATTTGATATATTAAAAGAGAGCTCAGCCAGTGAGGGGGTTTCTTTGTCCCTTTAGAACCTTTAAATGTATATTGTGCCCAAGGTACTCAGACATACACACACAGAGAGACAGTATTGATTTCCAGAATTTCTCTATGGAATGCCAAAAATAATAAACAAAAGATAAATCAAAAGCAACAGGCTCCTTCCATTATGTATTAAATATCCTCCCCATGAAGTTAGGACAAATAGAGATGTATATAGAGAGCAATGGAAACATAAATCTAGTGTTGTAGTCATCGATTTCTGCCTTGGTCCTTTATTTCTAGTAAATAATGATCTTCAGATCTTTCGTGGTGGCACTATAGCAAAAGTCAGCTCTAGGAACCTTGGAAGTGTTTTAGCTTTGACAGAGCCAATGATACTGCATCCTCTCCAAAATCATTGCTTTCATTCATTTCTTGTTATGGAATGAAAACGTTTAGTAGAATCAGAAGAAATTGACGAAAGATATTTGCTATAAGAGCTTTCTGAATAGTTATGTATATAGTCAATAAAACATTTCATATTGTCCTATGTCAAATTAGAAAAAAAAGATTTCCCCAGAAAATGCGGCCCCTGCATATTACCATTAAGTTACTAAAAATAAAAATAAAGTACTTGATGAGTTGATGGGTGCAGCACACCAACATGGCACAAGTATACATATGTAACAAACCTGCACATTATGCACATGTACCCTAGAACTTAAAGTATAATAATAATAAAAATAAAAATAAAAATAAATAAATACTGGATAGCTAACAAAAAAATAAATTAAATTAAATTAAATACTATTGATATTGATTACTAGAAAAACAATTTTTAAAATCTTAAATATTAAGTATACCTGATTGGACCTGAGGCTCAGCCAAAGCTGAAAATTCTTACCTAACAAGATAAAAAGAGAAATAATTTAATCTACTTAGATATATGAATTCAGTAAGCAAAGACCGCTACTGCCATTTTATACAGACCTCTGTATTCCCTCCCATTGCTCATTTCTTAGCAAATTCATAGGATGATGCATGATCAAGCCAGGTCATTAGATTTTAGAGCACATGAGAAGATGCCAATATATTTATAAGATAAACAATTAAGGGTGAATTCTGAATCTGGCAGTTAATTATCTATATGCCTTGAAAAAAGAATCATGTAACCTTTCTATATAATGAGGTAGCACGGTAATATACATGGGAAGTAATAGATAACTGTCAAGCATCTATTTAAGTCATGTGGTGTGTATATCTTAGTTTGAAACCAAGATGCTTTCTGGGATCTAAAGGAAGGCATCCCAAGAGGAAAGGAGGGAAAGAAACATAGAGAAGGTTAAGATTCAGAGTAGTTTGATGATACAAGAATAAGTCCTATAACTTGAGTCTTTTCTTTCCTTTTATTATTATTAATTGTTATTTCCAGTGGCAGCCTCTCATGAGGTGAGCACAAATGTCTTCAATGGCATAGTCACCAAAGTTCACATACATCTTAATAAGTCCAGTTACTTCAGTGAATCATTCTAAGCAAGACTCCTGCTTTGTTCCAGATCCTCACTTCAGGATATGCACTTTTTATAAAGGGCTGTGTTTCTCTTACACAGAGATGTAGGGACTAAATTTCTGTAGGACCTTGTAGGTGGATGTCAAGAATAAAATAAATGCTGAATGAATCTTTTAGAGAAATCAATTGTGTCAACCACAGATTTTCTGGGTCAGTGGGTTGGATGTAATAGAAGTAGTGACAGATGCCTAGGATGATGACTGTTGTAGGTACCAATCAAGCCAGTCAAAAGCACCGTGTTTAAAAGGAGCAGATATCCTACAACCAAAGAGGTGAGAAGAAACTACACACTTCACGTAATAAATTAAATTTGTGATGCCATCAGTGAAGAGCCCTTCACATTCCTCCAGCATTCCTCCCCCTGCAAAATTATACCCATCACCTTGGGTAGTTGTGCCATGTGGTCTACTAAAGTCCATGACCTCATTTATATATTAATACAGTTTTATATTTCTTAGGGTGGGGATTTTTTTTCTTTTAAGAAAAATCTTGATATTTGTGCCCTACACCCTCACTTTGACCCAACAGTCACCTTGTGAAAGAGGTGCCACTAGTGACAATTCAATTTGCTTTTTCAAGAATTTGCAAATGTAGGCAAAGTCAACTGGGAATAATGCATCCTTCATGCAACTTTTACATTAAGAAGAAGTGAGCTTTATTGGATTAGTCTCAGAGGCAAGAACAGTAAAAACTAAAAATGACATGTTAGCTAATCATTACTTTGACAATAATTGTCATGAACAGAATTTTTTTATAGATTTTGGATGTAGCCTTTGAAGCAAAAAAGACTCAGATGCTGTGTTGGCCTGAGCTAAAAGGATTTTTTAAAATTTAATCTTTAAGAAGCTCCCAGATACAGGCTAAAAGAGTTTATAAAGGTCATAAAAAAATTAACTTATCTTGCTGACTGAAGCTTTTTTAATGCACTCTAAGTTACAAAGGAATCGCATCTGGAGCCTTTAGGCCAATGTTCTACTATATTTTTCTCTCATTAGTAAGGACAGCAAAAATCTGCATTTGGATTTTTACCACCGTAATCATCTCTGGTTCATTAGTCTTCATGATTGAATATGAGGAGAGCATGGAGCCAGTGGTGTAGGAATATTTTGTACTTACCTCATTTGCTCACACTCCAGTTCAGGAGGCAGCAAGAATCGTGGGAGGATCTGGGCTGGCTACTGGGGCTTAAAGTGGTTAAGGAAGAGTCAGACTGACTTCTATCAGGCCTGTCTGGAAGAAAAAAATATATAATGAAAGGCCTTTAATCAAGGACTATTACTTAGGTAAAGCAAAATTTACTCTTCTCTCAACGTTTAGCATCAGAAACAAAATGGGCTGGAGATATCATCGTGATGGGCAGCTAGATCCAGAGGAATCCCACCTTGAGAAAATTTCAGCTTCCTCAACCATATATTGGAGATAATAAACTGGCCCTACTTATTTCACAGGGAGTTATAAGGCATGTATGAAATAATATATATAAAATATTTTATTGTGATCAATCTCCATATAAACACTGCATTTTCATCATACTGACCATGATGGGTTAGAAAATCGGCAATTTCATGCAATACTTGTAAGAGTAAAACTTTCTACAAACTATCTAGAGAATATTCTACATATTTTTATCAAAGGCTTTTCTTAAGGGAAGCATTGTCTCTGGCTTGGCATTTCTATTACTGGAAATTAATCTTAAAGGAATAAGAATGAAGAGAATGATGTACAAGTGTGCCATCAAAAAATTGTTCACAAAAGTAAAAACACTAGAAACAATTTAAATGTCCAACAAAGGGGATAAAAAAATAAAGCATGGGTAAATAACATTCTATACATAATTAGGAATGATTATGTAAATTTGTATTTATTGACCAAGAAAAGAAGGGCATTTCACCTAGTATTGTTAATACGTATCCTGAGCATGTTATAAAACACTAAAGATAGTATTAAAAAGGGCAAAGAAAAATTCTTGAAGAAAATTAGAAATGCACAAAAGTATTAATAATGGTTGTCACTGGATAAGGATTATAGAGGATTTCACCTTTTCCTTGGTGTTACTAAGTATTGCCTGATTATTTTTATTTTTATTTTGTATTTTTTAATTTAATTTATTTATTTATTTTGAGAAAGGGTCTCCCTTTGTCACCCAGGCTGGAATACAGCAGCATGAACACGGCTCACTGCAGTCTCAACCTCCCAGGCTCAGGCCATCCTCCCACCTCGGCCCCCCAAGTAGCTGAGACTACAGGCGTGTGCCACAGGTTTGGCTAATTTTTGAATTTTTTGTAGAGATAGGGTCTCACTGTGTTGCCTAGGCTGGTCTCAAACTCCTGGCCTCAAGCAATCCTCCTGCTTTGACTTCCCAAAGTGCTGGGATTATGGGCATGAGCCACCGTGCCCAGCCTGTTTTTGTAATTAGCCATAAAAATTGAAGATACTTCCACTCTGGAAAAATAATAGCCCGGGCTCATAAATTCAAATTTCTCATGAAAATTAAAATTTGAGGTTAAGTAGCATATTAAAAACATATTAGCATGTTAGTTATAACATGTTAGTTAAGTAGCATATTAAAAACATGAAGACCATGGTTATGCCCAAAAGACACATATATGAATGTAGTTGCACCTTAGAGAGGATTTTCTAAAGTCAAGGACTGTATCTTATCCTTTGTTCCTTTAGCATCAGCAGTGCTAGGCACATGGCAGATTCTTAATAAATATTTTTAAAATGAATGAATGAGAATTTTATAGGAAGAATAGCCTTAAGAATCTTTTAAACAAAACAATCTCTGCCACAATGAAAACAAGATTCAATTTTTAAAAATCTGTTTACATACACTACATAAAGAAAGGAATTATAGCATAATGGATAAAAGAACAGGAATGACTAGACTGCCTGAGTTTGAGGCCCAAATACACCACATAGCCAAGGCATGTTACTTAACCTTTTTCCCCTCTTTTACGAAAAAGGTAATAATAGTATCAACTTCAGTTGTTGATAAACGAATAATCCACAAAAAGTGTTAAACACAATGCCTGGTAGATTCTTAATAAAAGTTGTGATTACTGTGTTTTCACTGCTGTTGTTGTCTTTGTTGTTGTTCAATTCACCATTGTTTAAAAGTGGGCTTCAGCAGGGGGAGACAATTCAGTGAGTAAGCTGGCCAGATTGGATGTTCGGCATTACACTGACACACTTTGAGGCCTCTCAAGATGAGCGACTGACTTGAATTACTGTCACTTGGCTCGTTCTTAAGACTGATGAGCAAAACCAATGAACACTTATCAGGCCTAGGTTTTTAAAACGTCTATAGGATTTTTTTAACCCAGCTGTACCACTGGTTTAGGCATTTCTCCTAATCCTGAAGTCTTCTCTTTACTGGAATTTTGATTGGGCTGCCTCCTTTAACCTAAATTATTTTTCAAATTAAAAAGCTTCCAATAAGCTAACCTTTAACAGGGAGGTTATATGGGGTGCTTCTCTGAAGTCAACTGCATTCTTCTCATTAGTATTCATAACAAGATCCCCTAACAATTGAGGATATTACAGAGCTGGACAACAAAATATAATTTTTTATGAATAAGAAAAACCAGCATAATCTGTTTGGCAACTTTTTTGGTTAGAGATCTTGCTAGGGTTTTTATTCACTTTGGCTAAACCCTGTGATTGCGTTAGAGGTTCATGGCATTCTCATTATTTATTACAACTTGTTCCACATAGGGGTCATTCTCTTGTACCCTTTTTAATCTTAATGATGACAGCTGAGAATTGACATTGTGCACTATTGTGTACTGTCAAATGCATAACAAATACCTTAATCAGGCTTAAATAGCTCAAGAACCACAACTATTTATTGCAGGTCAGAGGCAAATTTCTATGGATGGCAGGTGGAGATGTGAGGATATTAATTTCAATATGCCCTGCCTCGAATGATAGCACCTAATTTGATCAAACATTTGCTTCATTTTATATGAAACTGTGTCTCTTCTACAGTAGCAATAACCTGGATCAAATAATCTAGGCAGAGACAACTAGAATTAATAACCAGACTGTACTAGCGATTTTGTTGGCTTAATAAATTTACAAAATCGGAAACTTGATGAATTTAATATAGCTAATTTCCTTAATATGCTGAAGAATCTTAAGAAAGAATAGCGTCTTTTGTGCATTTGCTTAGTGATAAATAGATTCTGTCATTGCAACATGCACTCTTCTTTCTTTGATTTCTGAGAGCAAAGAAGAAATTTTCAAAATGGAGTCTTCATTTCTTCCCTCGTAGCTATTTCTAAGGTTCATATGATTTCTCCCATACTGGTAGAAACGCCCTTTAAAGGAGGTGCATGTTACATTTTAGAAAATGATCACTAAAGAACCACTTTTTGTTTCCCATTAAAATAGATTTATTTCAAATTTAGAGGGTAGTGATAACAGACTACATTTCCACATTGCCTGACAGATAGGATTAACTACATCAAGGCTCTGTTTCAAAACTAAAAGGGTGCTTATGGCTCCTTAATACTTTTAAAGTAAACTCTTTGTGTCTGCTCTAAGCATGCTAAGGTGGAGGGCGTTTATTTCCACAGCAGGAGGCCCATGGCAACACTCAATTGCTCTGACTTCACATTTATTATGCTAAATGACCAATGCACACTTAATCACTTGGCCTGAGAGAGGTGGTTAAGGGGATGCCGGTTTTCTCTGTAAGGGTATTGATGGAGTGGCTTAGAGATCATCCTGCTTGGTGTTTCAGTCAATTAGAAAACTCCTTATCCATGAAGTGGACTGACTGTACTTTCAAAATAAACTTGGATAGGACTAGATGCTGTTCTATTCCAATAGGAATCTTTAAATCATGATCAACGAGGTCAATGTACCTTCACTTAGCTGTTTGCTTTATTTGGGATATGCTAAACTCTGGCTCTCTGTAATGATTTCCAAAAATATTAGTGTAATAATCAGAATGATAAATGTCAAGAACTTTTATGCTGATTTTATAACCACAGCAACCACTTAGAAATATTTTGCTTCTCCTTTTTCTCCCAACTCCAAGTAACTCACTCAACTTTACCCAAATTACTGTGTGAAATAAAGGGCTTACAATAGTAGGTGTCTGTAAATTGAATTTTGAGCTCAGGTAAAACATATGCAACTACATTACATTCTATTTTATAAAAGCATTGATCTTTTCAAGATAAAGGAAAAAAATTAAGTTTTTTTAGGTTTTATTGTTAACTTGTCTGACTCTTTTGTTCACTCAGTCAAAACCTCAGAATCATCTTCTACCTTCTCCTCTTGTTCACCAGTCTGTTGCCAAGTCTGTGGATCTACTTGCATAATACTCTGTCTCTTTTTATGAGTTCCCACTGCTCCTCTTCTTTTAGGTTATTGTTCCTTCTCTTTAGGACTAACTAGTCTCCTCAATACTAGTCTCTGTTCTTTAATCTATCTTATACACTGTGACCACATAAAGCTTCTTTGTCACTTCCTTGCCCCCAGATCCTTAATGACTCCATATTGCTTAATTTTTTAAATAAACTGCTTAGGCTGGGCACAATGGCTCATGCCTGTAATCCCAGCACTTTGGGAGGTCAAGGCGGGCAGATCACAAGGTCAGGAGTTCAAGACCAGCCTGTCCAACATAGTGAAACCCCCTCTCCACTAAAAATACAAAAAAAATTAGCTGGCCATGGTGGCAGGCACCTTAAGCCCAGCTACTACTTGGGAGGCTGAGGCAAGGAGAATCGCTTGAACCTGGGAGGCAGAGGTTGTAGTGAGCCGAGATCAGGCCACTGCACTCCGGCCCAGGAGACAGTACAAGACTCCGCCTAAAAAATAAAATAAAATAAAATAAAATAAAATAAAATAAAATAAAATAAAATAAAATAAAATAAAATAAAATAAAATAAAATAAAATAAAATAAAATAAAATGACTGCTTAGTCCAGTATTCACTGGCTGTCCTATCCTTCTATCCCTGTCCCCCAGTCTACCTTTCCAGTTTCATTTCTCTCTGCTGTCTTCTTTCACCCACTAATTCAGTAGTGTGGAATTCGTCAATATTCATCACGCAGGATCTGTGCAAGGGATTTCCTGTTCTCTTGCCCTCCTCCCACTGGATCTCCTTTAACTGCCCCCATTTTATACAGCCAAATCCTGTCTGCTTAACCTTCTCTGATTTCCTCCAATGTGTCGATCCCTTTTGTATATCTATATACCTTATGACATTTTCATCTTGTAAGATAGTTTTTTATATATATATCTTAGACTTTAAATTGGTTTTGTAAATTCCCTGAAAGTAGAATCTAGGTCCGATTTTGTTTTGACATCCCCTCTTAGTACCTAGCACCATGACTGACATATTGTATCCATTTAATACATATGTATTGATGTATTCCATTCACAAATGAATCCTAATTTACTATTCTTAAAACATCATAAATTTATGTTTTTCAGACACCTACTTTCACCTATTCAGATCTTGAAGCATACCAAATTCTAACAGATGTTCGTGGACAGCTGGGAGAAATTACACTGCAGATACCAAATCATCAGCGCAGCTCTCAGGATCACATCTTCACCTGGTTATGTGTTCTGGACAGCTGTGCCTTCTTGGAAATGCACTTGGCTTCAGGAGCGAGTTCTGTTTGCAATACCCTTATAGCATTCCAGAATAAACATGACAGGCCTTGATGTAGAGTAGAATATGTGCAAGT
>NW_012102954.1:1354180-1366562 GCF_000951045.1 Mandrillus leucophaeus | reverse complement strand
CCAAAATCAAATCTAGCCTCATCTGTGAGCATGTCACTAGTCGGGGCCCTGTTTATTCCCATGGGGGAGCCCCCTGCAGGAAGGGCACCTTCCTGTTCTGCACAAGGCCTTCTGCTTCCCCAAGAGCCACCGTGGCAGTGGTCATTTCATGTATGCTGCACCCTATGTATGGGGTGAACACAGCAGGTAGGGAGCCAAAGGCACTCAGGGGTACAGGTCCTGTCTCTTATACACATCTAGATGTGTATAAGAGACAGGTAAATTTCAGATCACCGTGATTTTACTTTTAGAAAAAAAAAAAAAAAAAAAAAAATAGATCAGATAGCCTGTGATGGGAAAAAGCTGAATATAAGGAAAATGTGTAATTCAGCATATGCTGGAGGCCAGAAACAAGACCAAATGATGCATAGTTAGGCTCACTTTTCCTGAATTGGATGCATGTTCTGCATCCAAATGTGCATTAAATTTGGCTATTGCATCGTTTTTTATACTTGTCTGCCCTGAAACTGTTCTTACCATTCTCTTGGGACTATGGCCAAAGGCAGAACATTAGTGAATATCCATGTTACCTAATCTCCTGTGGTGTATTTTATTCCATGCCCTTTGTTTTCTTTCTTTCCACTCGATTACTCATACGTACCCACTTCCTGTACTCTATGTTGGTAGGGGTAGGTGGGGAAAGAAAATAAATATGCCCATGGTTGTCCTAGTAGACACCAGTTTATAAATAGTACTGGTTTGAGTGTGAACTGGTTTTCTGAATACAGGAAGGTCAAAAAAAAAAATTTCTTTTGAAATGAAAAGAGGAGGTTAAAACAAGAGTTTTAATAACAGGCTTGACACAGAGCAGTGTAATACCGGCATGAATTACACTTGGTACTAGACTTTTATTAGAAGTCCTAGATTGCTTTGTTCCTGTCCCTGACATAATATTCAGAGTTGGGTTTATATTTATCCAGAACGGAGCTGCTTGCTACAGTCCATGCAAATCAAATGCTTGATTTATGCACCATTTTACTGGAGGGTGTAACATTAAATTTAATTTTGTGAGGGAAGCCTGAGGTGCCTCAATGCCTGGGCCTGACATTGTGAACTAGGTAGAGAGGTACACAAGAATTCATTACAGTTTCCAATATGCGAAATGCAGCATTTGAATGAAACATTTGTCTCTTGTCAAAAAGGCGTCATGTCTATTCCTGGATAAATATTTCCACCCCACCCCTCAGGACACAAAAGCACATTTTTGGCCTTCATCACAGATCTTAATAAAAGATGAGTGACTACAAGCATTTGGGGGACTCCAGGGACATCAAGCAACATGTGTCTGTGAAATTAAGAATGAGTAGTAATATCAACACAACTGTCTGTACCTTGACTGTTGAATGTTGCAGCAGAAAATTGGTATACCTATACTAATTAGCTATTTGATAAATTTGTGACTTTTTTCATCTTTAGCTAGATACTATTTACCAATCTTGTTGCTCATTACCAGTTGGCTTCCTTTTCCATCCCCTACAGCACCTATTCAGAACCTGACTACACCCTCCCCCATATCCTAACCTCACCACTAACTCCTGGGTCTCAGCAGAAATCCTGTCATTCGCTTCCCCAGCAGACTCAGGGCCATCAGGAGTCAACAACCCTAACTTTCCTTCCATATGCCTCATACTCTTCATAAACACTGTTCATCTTCCACTGCTCATGGAAGACAGTCTTTAACCTTGTTACCCTTGAGCATGCAGGTAAGTCCTTTAGTAACCTGTCCTGTCCTTCCTTTCCAGCCTCATCTCCTGCACATTCCCCATGCACTCTAAATGTTCCAAGATATACCTGGGCTCACCTGCTCCCTCTGTGAGGAATGACCTTCCCCTGTTTCACCACCAGCAAAATCTGCTTCTCCGCGAAGCTCTTCTCTCTCAAGAGAGGCTTGCTTACACCATTCATAGCACTAGTATAAAAACAATAGCACATTTAGTTGAAGTATGCCCAGTTTTAAGTATATCTTATTTAACTTTGTATCATCCAGAGCACCTGGCACAGAATCTGGTCCATAGTAGTTACTGAATAAATGCTTCTAGAATTAAATTGAATTAAATGATTACTATGATAGTAGGAGGAAAATAAATGGGTATGAGTCAAAGATAATTCATATCTCAATTTTTCCTACCTTTTGCCAAAGAAATATAAGATGAGCCCAATCGTAGACCCAAACTTTTATCTTTAGGAATTCTAGGTTTAAGACCTAACAGTGACATGAATCAATTGTCCTTTTGAACTTGTTCTTTAATTATTGTATATGTAGCTGTTCCTATTTGTGAAATAAATATAAATGGACAGTCTTAAGCAGGTTTTTAATGTCAGTTTCTTGAAAGTTTACATGAAAGAGAATTTGTTAACGTTTCCCCAAGGACACTTTTCTTACAGAAATGCCTCCTACAGCATTCTCTTTGTCAAAATAGTCAGAAACGTTGATATTCATTTTTTAAATATTTAAATAGTATAAGTCTTTCAGACTCAGAAAGGACTAAAGAAAGGCTCTACTATGTTGATTGATAAAAATTATTTTAAAACGAGCTAATCCCATGTCTGAACTATATTAAGCACTATCCTGTCAGGTTCGAGCCCAAGCTGAGGTCTGAGGGAAGTCAGTGGGTAGGTGGTGGGTAGCTGGAAAAACACTTGAGGAATGGTAGGCAGTTGTGACATGGCTTTAATCTCTCTCTGGGTGCCAGCCATACGTACATCGTCAGCAGGATAGTGATACCTTTTACAGACAAATAGAGGCTCCGAGCCAAGCACAAGGTCATGTGAGTGGTTACCAAATGTGCCTCACGTGGTGTGGTTACATAATGTGTGAGGTTGTGTGCCTGTGCTGCAAACCTGCTGAGTCATGCTGCACTGGAAGGCCGCCTCAGCCTCCTCCTGACGAAAGTGCAGCCAACTCCCTTACACTCCACCCGCTAGGCCGAGGGTGTCTTCTGGGTAGGGACACGTGCCCATAGGGCAGAGCCCTGAATCCATAACCCACAACAACAATACAGAGAGAAACAGCTCACTACTGGTATGCTACTTATGACGATTAGGGCCCAGCATAGGCCAGAGCCCAGGAATGCCTGCCATCTCTGCAGGGTTTCATCAGTAAGGCTCTTGACTGCCTCAGTCTCCCATGAGACCCCTTGCAGGGATGCTGTTATGTTCTGTGGATTGTCAGGGATAAAGGCACACATTGTATTCCTAAAACGGCATAGGTGCCTCCTTGGCCAGCAGTTCCTATGTCTAAAGCCATTCAGTTTTGCAACACCACCTTTCTGATCTGATCAACCTCATCTGTTAACAGGAGGAGGGTCACTTGGGTGTAATTCAGAGCTGAAGTAATGTGCTCTGCAGGAGCAGTGACTAGTGTTTCTACAGTTATGACATCTGCTCCAGGGATAGTCACTGCCAAGGGGTAGAACCAACAGGGGGCTCATCGTACTCGCAAAAACCAAGAGTGTGGTGCCTCCCAGTTATGTGAGCATCTGGGTAATGTGGGGAGAACAGTGGCAGGTACATAAGGCAACCCCCAGTTACAATGTGCAGTCCAGTTTGCTGGTAGATAAGGCCACCCTGTGTCCCCACAGACCCATAAACTCCCAGGGGGTACAAAGTCCATTGGGGCCTGACTTTTTGGGACCGCTTGTTCCACCATACCTTCAGTGTGGTGACACATGTTATGCTTGCACAGGCTGTGCCAGGTACCCATCCCACAGTGGGTTACTCCAATGTTGCTCTATGCACTGTGGCGCTTGGGCTGGGGGTACTACATCTTCCCCACTAGCCAGCCCCACCCATCATAAACACTATGGCCAGCCAGGGGGCGGGTGTGCCGTGGGTCTTGTGGCATCCTTTGTCCAAAGCTTACCGTGTTGTGTTCCAGGCATCAGCCCCATGGGACCCCAAGTCTCCAGCCACGTCCAGTTCTCTGCAGATGCTGAATGTATGTGCCAAGGCAAGCCGTCCGCAGCAGCTGCTGGAAGGTGGTGCAGATCCAACAGTTGGAAACATGGGTCACCTCAGCGTAGGTGTGGGCCCGGTCCACAATGCAGTTGGAGCATGTTAACCTACAGTTGAAATGATAGAGCAGGCACAGGTACTAACAGAGGTAAATCACATCCCTCAGGCAAAATACAGGCTAACTTTTCATCCCTGGATAACAATGCAGCCACCGAGGGCTTCTGCCCTGGGCAATGGTACCACACCTTCTCAGCTCCCCGTGGTTCCTTTGGGTCATGTATCCATGCCAAAGTCACGGGGAAGCTTATAATAGACCACACTGACAGTACATATGTCTCCCAGAGGAGGGTTCCTTCTCTGGCCGTTCCCCTGTGAACAGTCACTGTGGGGGCCGTGTATTGAACATCCAAGGAGTAGCATGCAAGTCATACCATAGGCCCGCCCCCTAGGGAGCTACAGTGGACAACCACTGGCAGTGGGGGCTTGGAGGGTCCATGGCCACAGCCAGGTTTTCTGTTCCCCCACCTTCAGGGGTGTTGGGGCAGTTGTTCGTCTCCCATACCTGGTCAGAGGAGGTCATCCGTAGTGTGTATCTGCAACTGAATGGAATGGGGGTGGCAGCCTGGTGTAAACCCTCCACCAGGGCCAGGCTGCCTTTCCATGGCCGTTCATTCAAGGTTTGGAACACTAGGTGCAGCCTGGAACTCCAGCCCTGCAAAGATGAGGGTGCGACATGCAAGCATAACCCATTCTTCAAGAGCCCACTATATCATTCAATCATATTTGCAGCTTGTGCGTTGTACAGCACATGGAATCCCCACTTTATGTCCGCTCGTTGTGCCCATTGTTGTGCCTGTTGTCCAGTGAAATGTGTTCCCCTATCACTGTCAATGGCCAGAGGGCAACCATACAGGTCACATAAGTGTTGCAGGGCCCGGATGGTATGTTGTTGGCCAGTCATCCTGCAAGGGTAGGTGAGCAACAGGCCTGTGGCGATGTCCACAGCTGTTAGCACAGGCGTATACCCTTGCAACTTCAGCAGCGGCCCAATGTAGTCTACTTGCCACCTGGGCAAGGGCACTCGCCCTATCATCACTTGTTGTGTAACACTGGGCAACTGCCTCCATTTAGGGTATGCCTGAGCACATGCCAGGCATTTCTGACAAGCCTCCCAAATATCTTGCATGGGCAAGGACAGACCCTAATTGTTATTGACCTATTGCATCAGCTTACCCCCTGCATGTCCCAGTTTCTGGTACAGCCACAAGGCCTCATCTTGTGTAGGTGCCAACTCTACTAATTGGGCCTTGGGCAAGGCATCTGCCTCCTCATTGCTGGGGGTGGCCAAAGTCATATGGCCTGATGCATGATAAATAGTTACCTCTTTCTGATGGGCCATTTCCCAGAGGTCTTGCCACATGACTTGGCCCCAAATGGGTTGGTGGCCGACTAGCCAATTCTGTGTTTTCCAAGTAGTTAACCACAAGGTTAAGCCTCAACAGACTGCCCAGCTACTGGCACAAATTACCATAGATGTCTCCTCCTTGGTGATCACCATCCATACTAAGTTCAGCCCATTGGCTATTTTGCTCACACCTGGTTTCAAACCACATTGTGTCAGTACTAGGTTGGACTGCAACAGTGGTTCAGGCATCTGTAGCACATTGGCTAGACCCATCTGTGTACCATGCTCCATTGGGAATGGGGGGATGCCCTTCCTTAAATGGTGATTGCTCAGGGTCTAACGGTGCCTCAGGCCCCATAACCTTATTTGCATTAGAACTACAGGTCCCAAGTCTTCTTCCATTAGAACTACAGGTCTCAAGCCCCCGCTGCTAAGGTGCTTGTACTCAGAGTACTCCACTGCTCTAAGTAGACACCCCACTTTGCCAAAGTGGATGCCTGTGCAGTACCAGTCCAGGAGATCATTACCCATGAATGTGCCCATTCCACTGTCAGGTAAGTCGTCCGCATGATGACTATGGCCCATCCTGTCACACTCTCACAAGCCTGAAGGGTGTCATATACAGCTGCTAGCTGTTTCTCTATTAAGAAATACCAGAGCTCAGCTCCCTTCCATAGTTTGGACCAAAAGCCTACTGGCATTCTCAAGCACTCCATACACTGCCACAGGCCCCAACCAAAACCATCTGTGGTCACATGCACATCCAGCTCAAATAGGCGCCCCCAGTCAACTACTTATAGGGTTCGTGCCTGCTGAATAGTCCACTTGGCTGCCAGGAAGATGATCTCAGCCACTTTCCAATCCCAGATAGCTCCCTTCTTTGTTAACCAATACAACAATTTTATCATTTGAGCTAAATGGGGAACAAATGTCTGCCAATATCCCAAGAGGCCCATAAGAGTTTGCAGCTGCCTCTCCATGGTGGGCCTGAGATATGCCTGAATTTTATCAATGATGGCCTCTGGTATGACCTTCATCTTACCTGACCAGATAATTTCCAAGAATCTGGCAGACCTTGGATTCGTTGATGGCCCTACTGCATGCTGCCAAATGTTTCCCCAAGAGTGGCACTGATGCTTCTAAATCTGCAAGATAATCAGAGGTTATCATAATATCATCAATACAATGGAATAGGTGGACCCCTTCTGGACATTGCCAGGCAGCTAAATCCATGGCAGTGAGACCATGACATATGGTGGGACTATGCACATAGCCCTGCGGCAACACTACAAAAGTCCATTGTCGCTCTTTCCACGTGAAGGTACACTGTTCCTGGCTCTCTGGAGCAATGTCAATGGAGAAAAATGCATGGGCCAAGTCCACTACATAGTGGTACTGTCCCAGTTCCATCTTCAAACAGGCCAGCAAATCCATCGTTGACAGGACAGCTGCATGCAAAGGGGGTGTTACTTTATTCAGTTCCTGATAGTCCACCGTCATCCACCAAGTTCCACCAGGCTTTCTAACTGGCCACACTGGAGAATTGTAGGGACTGTGGGTGCCACGCAATATCTGCCCCTCCTTCAGCTTTTTAATTGTCCCAGTTATCTCCAGATGTCCACCTGGAAAATGGTATTGATGGGTGGAATTAACCAGTCGGGGTTGTGGCTGGACCTGAGGCTGGTGATGCATATATCCGTGCAGCACCAACTTCACCGCACACACTCAGAGTCTGCATTTCCTGGCCATGCTTTGTAGTGCCAAGCCATGTAAATTGTCCACCCCCAGAATGTATTGCAGTGTGGGATGGACATACACAGTATATAAACAGGAAGCCAAGCAGCCGATGCCGAGGTGCAGAGATACAGGTTTTACATTCACTGACTAGCCTCCATAGCTGGCAATGTATGCAGCCTTGCCCAGAAACTTATTTGGGTTCCCATAAACAAGGCTACAATCTGTGCCAGTATCTACCAGCGTCAGTACCCATTGTACACTGCTGGGGGACTAGTGGATTGCTAATTCCACATGTGGCCTCTGGTAGTCCATTGACCCCCCCAAACCAAGCACCCCAGCCAGTTCCCTAATCAAACAGAAGAGACTACAGTTACACCTGGTTGCAGCAAGTAGTCTTTAAGCTGGAGTGCCCGGGCAGGACTGGGTCGCACAGCAATGTCTTTCTCCCCATCGGGCATTTTCTGGAATTGCTGCTGCAGACAAACACTTCCACAAAGTTAGGAGTACTTCATTGGGCTGCTTATCGATTTTCTCTCAGTCAACCCCAACCAAAATCAAATCTAGCCTCATCTGTGAGCATGTCACTAGTCGGGGCCCTGTTTATTCCCATGGGGGAGCCCCCTGCAGGAAGGGCACCTTCCTGTTCTGCACATGGCCTTCTGCTTCCCCAGGAGCCACCGTGGCAGTGGTCATTTCATGTATGCTGCACCCTATGTATGGGGTGAACACAGCAGGTAGGGAGCCAAAGGCACTCAGGGGTGCAGAATCCAACGGGAGATCCCTCACGTGGGAGGTGAAACGTTCATCATCTGGCCCCCAGTCAAACATAGTCAGCCGCACACCCATCTCCCAGATGACTTGCACCCACTCAGGATATGACTGCCATTTACTCACAGTTTCAGGGATTTCACTGGCATCGTTCCACACCGTCCACTGGCTGCCTGTAGCCACTCAGTCAGGGTGTGGTCACCTTGCCCTGCTGCTAACCTCCTGCTCACTTGCAACCACTGACAGAGGAAGGGGTGAGTCATGATGGAGCCCAGCTTTTCCATCTCAAAGGCAGAACAGGAGATACTATACTCTCCCTCATCCCACAGATGAAGGATCCAGGCTGGCATGGGTTTCCCTGGATGCTAGCCGCACTGTTTGCCTGATTCCTGCACTCAGTTGGGGTATAGGCAATATACAAACTGTGTTGCATTATGGTTGGGGGGAGGTCCCTGAGCCTACCTTTGGGGCCCCAATTGCCGTTCATTATCTACCTTCTGACAGACTACTGGGCAAGCCCACAATGGGGGTTCTTCCTCCTCAGTATCAAACTGAGTGGGGGTCTCTGGCCAAGACAACAGACTGAGGCCTGCATTCATGGCAGCCTCTAATTCTTTCTCCAAGCTCTGAAGCCGGGCCTCCAGGCACCCTGCCTGCACGTGGAGGTCCCTTACCTGTGCTGCATCCCTCAGGGACTGGGTTTATACTTCTTGTAGCACAGTCATAAATGCCCATCTAACTCTTCCAGCAAAGACTTGCTCCTTCTCAATGCTCTGTGCTTCCAGTTGCTTCAGCACCTTCTCCATGCTTATGGGGGACCCATCTACTGCTGCCCAGGTTTCCACTAGAGCCCATTCAAGCAGCACAGCTGCCACCAGGTACCACAACCCATGTTGCAGCCACATGGCCAACCCAAAATCAGCAGGGACTGAAGGCTCACTCACCTCGGGATCCTGCTGACTATGCCAGTTATCAGGTTTGAGCCCAAGCTGAGGTCCAAGGGGACTCAGTGGGCAGGTGGCAGGTAGCTGGAAAAACACCCAAGGAATCATAGGCAGTTGTGGCATGGCTTTATTCTCTCTCTGGGCATGAACCATATGTACAGCATCAGCAGGGTAGTTATACCTTTTACAGACAATGGTGACTCTGAGCCAAGAATGAGCTCATGTGAGTGGTTACCTAATGTACTTCATGTGGCATGGTTACATAATGTGCAGGGTTGTGCGCCTGTGCTCCAAACCTGCTGAGTCATGCTGCACCTTGCCTACTCCTGACTTAAGTGCAGCCATCTTTCTTACGTATATCTACCAAAATTCCATTGAAATATGTTTACTCACATTTTGTGTTGCCTATTACTATGACACCTGGGAGACCAACTTTTGTTTTGGGCTTCAAATGAGAGTGAGAATATGCTAGCTTACAATCCATGTCTCTGTTCAACAAAAACCACAGAGGACAAAGCACTTGTTCTTAAAAATGCCAACTAGAAGCTATAAAATTAACATTCAAGACTATGTGGTCACTGGCCAAAAGTGATCAAAGGGACCCCGGGGTGGTGTGCAAGTCTGTGGACTGAAGAAACCAGGTCAAAATGGAAGGACTTTTTGAAATGGTATGGCCTCAAATACTCATTCATAACAAAATTACCTGTCAATTAAATATTACCCTATCCCTTAGCTTTATTCTCCACCCTGACATCTTCAGCACACACAAACACACTTACACACACACATACACACGTGTGTGTGTCCCAATTTGAATCTCATTGAAACTTGTAAGAGTTTGCAGGGTCTCTTGTTGTCTATTGGGAGGAAAGTGAAAAGCAGATCCCAACTACTGAAATACCTGTGAAGGAAGGGAATGCTACCGCTGCATTCTGAAATCCAATTGCAACAGCTACTCAGAATAAAATAACTAAACTAGAAATCAGAAGTCTAGGATCAACTTTGCCATGGAGTAAACAAAACATGTCAACTTAAGCAAGTCATTTTGCATTCTAAGTCAGTTTCTTCATTTTATGCTGGGACAGAGACAATATTCCTCTACACTATAGAGAAAAGGTATTAGAGGTAAAGAGAGGGGGGGACAAGACTGGAAAGAGAATAAGCAGGTACAGTGAGGAAACTGTCTTAATGGATAGGTGAAGGAAATCAAGGTAAAATGGTAGTGAAGTAGAATGGTAGATTCTTGAAGTTGTCAAAAGTGAAGCTTAAGAGTTAAGAAGCTGAAACAAAGGAAACTCCTTTGAAACAAAGCTTCAATCTGTTAGTCTTCCTATTTAACTTCAGTGTTGGCAGAGAAGTGTGGTAGGTTCTTGAAAAGAAGCACAAATGGATAAAAATAATTGAAATACTAGTTGCCAGGGCCTAAACTTGGATAGTGGCAAGCATTAAATTGCAAGCTGTTAAAGGGGATCAACTTCCCTCAGACTCAAGTCATCCCCTATAATTGGGCTGTTTCCATAGATTTTCTAGGGAATTTGAGTTGCTGTGCAGTTAAACCTTCCCTCAGGTCCCAGATTCTCTTGCCATGCAAACTCAGACTGCATCCAATCTCCCATTTATCTAGAGTGGGAATGATGTCTAGATGGTGTAGCCCTTTTAAATAATATGGCTAATAAGATAAATCAGCTTTTATGTAAACTAAAATCAGATTAGTCTCAGAAACAAAATTTTTAGAGCACTTACTTAAACCCATGAAAGAATTGTCTTTCTTGATTTGCACATTTCTTTCATGCATTTCTTAATGACCATTATACAAAAGAGGAAAACTATTAATTGATATTTATTGAGTATTTTCTATATGCCAGGCATTGTTCTAGGTGCCTCTCATTCAATCGTCACAAAATCTCTAGGATGCAGGTACTACTGCTATCCCCACTTTACAGATACTCTGCACAGAGAGACTAAGTAATTGGCCCACGTTTGCACAACAGATCAGTGACAGACCTTGGGAGGGATCCAACGCTGGGCTGTGAACACAGAGTGCTTGTTTCTCACTTCTGAAAGCACTGCCTGCAATCTGTGAAAGGTTGGCCTCTCTGGGAAACACAAGTTTTCTCTCCACATCTACCCCAAAGACAACAATTGCTAATAGGTCAGGTCACTGGAGACCAAGAATGTTACAAAGGGTGAAGATTAGTGTTACCCTTATAGCAGAATGCCTTATTAGAGATTAAACTTGTTTTTTGTTTTTTGTTTTTTGTTTTTTTGGAGGGGGGTGTGGTTTTGGGTTTTTTTCTCTTTCTCTCTCCAAAGAATTCCATGTCAGAAACTCACCTTTCAGGTATAGAAAGGAGAAAAGCTTGAGGTCAGCTCTGTAATCTGTCTGAGGTGCTGGGGGAAGAACAGAACTCAAATCAGGCACACTTCACTACAGACCTGTTCCCAGTGGCACACCGGGGGTGGAACTGTTCCTAGTGTGGGCAATGGGGAGTCTGTACAGAATTTAAAAACAATAATAAAACCAAATAGAAGTCAGTCTGCTTTTTACTATCACAGTGCACTGGCAATTCTAAGCAATGGCAATAATACTCTCCCCAGAAAATTCTTTTTGTTGGTCTATGTTTAAAACAATTGCTGCAGATAGGATTGAACTTCAATAATATATATAAACTTCAAATCATCACATTTGTATTGCTTATCCTTTGATAAACATTATATTCTACAAAAGTTAATTCAGAGAACGTTTAATTGTACCATTTACTGAAGCTTGCTTTGGCCACAATTTGTCTCCAACCCCTGTGGTATTACATATGCATGTCTTTAAACAGTAGATTCCAAATAAACTATAATAGCATGGTAGTTGTAAAGACGAAGAAGCAGAACTTCAGTTAGTTCAATCACATAACTCAATCTTAAGCAATGGACTAAATAATGCCAGTATTCACTAGTGTCCAGCCAATTTCTGATTTTTGCAAAATACTAAAGACCTCAGAAATATTTACAGAATAGAGTAAAAATTTATGATAAATTTTATGCTAAAGATTTTTAGTGGAAAATTTTCAACTGCAGAGACATTTTCAAGCTTCTAAAGTTGATCTTGAGGGAAAAACAAAATGGATAATATTACAATTTCTGAAATTGTTGTGAAATGGGATTATTTAGGAACTTCTGACAAGTGTATTCTTATGTTTAAACCTTTTCCTAATTATTTTAGATATCTGTTGTTTTATGTGAAAGAAATATTTCAAATTGTAAATTAATTAAAAAGTGTTATTCAATGAACTATGAGCAAAAATAGATTGACACATCTGACCATACTGTGTACTGAACATGCATATGCAGAGATCAATCAACATCACTGACAAATTTTCTGAAGTGATGGCTTAAAAATAGACTGTAATGTTATTATTCAATATTATCACATACAATATTTTTCAAAGAACATGTCAATAATTAAAATATTTTAATCTATAATTTTATCTCATTTTTATATTATAATATTTCATTTTAAATGTTTTAATTTAATTTTATACAG
>NW_012102954.1:1348804-1353860 GCF_000951045.1 Mandrillus leucophaeus | reverse complement strand
CAGGCCAACATGGCAAAACCCTGTCTCTACTAAAAGTACAAAAATTAGCCAGGTGTGGTGATGCACACCTGTAATCCCAGCTACTCGGGAGGCTGAGGCAGTAGAATTGCTTGAACCTGGGAGACGGAGGTTGCAGTGAGCTGAGATCATGCCACTATGCTCCAGCCTGGGCAACAAGAGCAAAACTCTGTCTCAAAAAAAAAAAAAAAGTAATTAGATAGATAGATGGATAATTGATTGATAGATAGATAGATAGATAGATAGATAGATAGATACATAAGTTTTTCAAATGTCAACCCCTACATTTCTTTTCTGGCTCTTATTAATTTTTGTTTCATTTTATAATTGTTGCTGAAAATAATTTTGTCACATAGAGAGGCGTTATTAAAAATTATCTTCTCAGGATATTAAGTATGATGGCTCCTACCCTGCCCATCTGAATCCAAAATGTGAGACTGAAGGATCACAGCCAGGTAGAACATCCCCCTGTAATTGGATCTCACCTATTTCTGTACTTCCAAAATGCTGTCTGCAAAATTCCTAGTCACCCTGCTACCATGTACCCTGAGATGTTAACACCCAGGAGAACTTGGACCCTGGCAGGTTACCAGAAATCTGCTGAAGATGGAGGTACAGATGTAGTTTTCATTGAGCCTCGCTGCCTGCACTAAAGAATATACACATATTATTGCATCTGGAATTTTGGTCCTGGGAAAACAGAAACCTTTTCCTTAACAACGTAAAGGATTAAACGTCTAGGCTTTGGCGAGGGTTGACTCTCCTTGGATTTACTGCTTTTCTTACATAAATATATCTGGCTTCTCTCCTGAGGATTGTAGTAGCCCAACTGCTCATGTCTTAATTGGAGCCCAGAACTCCCTTCTATTAGGAAATGGCACCCCTTGGGACAGGGAAATACATCTGCCTCTTTCTTTTCCTTTTGTTTATTTTTCTTGGCATTCTGTAGCTTTGGATTGGCTAGAAGATGGCAACAGGACATATCAGAAACACTTAGGGAACTTTTACCACCTATACACATCATAGACTTACATCAAATCATCAAGGGAGAGACATGTGAAATTTGAAAAGTTGCCCTGGTTGAGAACAATTGATTCAAAGTATTGTATTTCAAACTACAGGTTATGCTCTATTAGTGGGTCATGAAATTAATTTTTTTGTTGGTCACAAGCAGCTTTTTTTATTGTTTTAGATTCAGGGAGTACATGTGCAGGTTTGTTACATGGGTATATTGTCTGATTCTGAGGTTTGGGCTTCTAATGATCCTGTCACCCAGGTAGTGAACATAGTACCCAGTAGGTAATTTTTCAACCTTTGCCCTCCTACCCACTTTTGGAATCCTTAGTATTGTTCCCATCTTTGTGTCCATGTGTACCCAGTGTTTAACTCCCACTTATAAGTGAGAACGTGAGATATTTGGTTTTTCTGTTTCTGAGTTAATTCACTTAGGATTATGGTCTCCAGATGCATCCATGTTGCTGCAAGATACATGATTTCATTTTTTATGGGCGTGTAGCATTCCATAATGTATATGTACCCTATTTTCTTTATCCAATCCACCATGAATGGGCATCTAGGTTGATTCCATGTCTTTGCGATTATGTATAGTGCACAAGAAACAATTAAAAAATAGAATTGAATAGAATAAAAATAATCAGAGTGCCTCTTTCGCAGTATGGGAAAATACTGTCTTGGAAATTTAGAGAAATGTTTGTTTAAACTGTGTGCGTGTGCATGTGTATTGGGTGGCAAAGTAAAATATATTTCTCACTGTGGGGCATGTTAAAAAATGTCTGCAAACCACTGACACTGAGGGCCCAGGGCTGGACGGTAGGCTCAGGGAGTAGCCAAGAAAATCATCCTCCTACTTTCTGCAAAGGCTCTGAGATTTTACCTGCCTTTGCGACAGGGACACTGTAGCTCCACATAGTTCCAAACAGGTTTCCAAAACCCTGTCTTTGACCTCTCCCTCAGAAACTTGACAGGCTAAAAGGAGACAGATGGAGGAACATTCCTGATCACTCTATGCATACCCAACAACAACAAATCTGCATCTGCACTAAAGCTATTAATGAGGACATTGCTCATTTTATTATTTCTTACTCTCTCATGGACTGTCCAACATGAAGGATTTCTTTAAAAAATTCAATGAAAGGAAGCCTTCATCTCTCTGATGAATTGGTAGGTGCCTTCCCCTTTGGCTGTGACTGCTGGAAGGCTCCAAGGCTTCTGGAGCGTTTGGCTTGTCATCGTGGTGTGATTGCAGCTTCATTCTTGCCTTAGTCTTTCATGTATTGTGTTGCGTTGATTCCATTCTAATGATAGATGTCCAAATCTCTTGGAAAAAAAAAAAAAAGGTGTGTTTGGAAAATATAAATATTCCTCCACTGGGCAGAAGGGATTGTATAGCTGGGACTAGCTTGCACAGTTCAGAACTCAATTCAGTATTATTGATTTACAAGATGTAAGAAAAAGCAAGAAAAAAAAAAACCAGAAAACACTATTTTAAGGTGGACTTTTAAACTTTTAATGCCTGCTTATCTCTAAATAATAGGGTTTTTTTCTTTTCTTTTGTTTATTCACTCCTAAATTCATGCCATATTGGGACTGCATACTCTCTCCCACCAAACTGCAAGACTTGCTTTTTCCTGGATAAAAGAAGGATAGAGTTAGTAGAGGAGAACCAGGGCAGCCCAAGAATTAGAAGCTGACACATTAAAAAGTTGAATCACAAAACTTTGCCATGGACCAGAGAAGAGGGAAATTTTTAATAATATGCCCTGTCCCCTCCCCTGACAGATTTTTCTCCACAGTACAATAACCTTTTAACATACTATATCATTTACTTTTTTATTTTCCTCTCTCTCTCTTCCCCTAAAATATAAGCTCTATGAGAGGAGCAGGGATTTTTTTCCCTGCTGCTATACCCCCAGCACCTTGCACATAGTAGATGTTCAGTTAGCTCCAGAATCCACACTTTTAACCAACATTCTATTGTTCTTCTTGAATCTATTAGTAGTTCCTGCCACTCCACCTTCAGCCAGCCCCATCATAGCTAAGCTGCTTACTTACTTGAGTCTGTCAGGCATGAACCTGCATAATATTGAAAAGGGAGAAAAGCATATGCTTTACACTGAAGAATCCTAGTTTGGGCAAGACTTTTACATTTCTTCTAAACTTTCCTCATGCTCCAGCTAGTCTCCAAATATCACAAAGGAACCTAGCTACTGGCCATGAGATCAGCTATTCCACTAGCAGTCAGGGTCTCCCTGCAGCCCTGTATGCACAAGAACAGCTGCAAACACAAACACAGCTGTTGGGTTTAATGGACTATTTCTCCGTTTCTCCTCTTCCTCATTTCACCCGCAAACAAACTGTAGAGATCAAAAAAGTAAGTCAAATGTACTGCCATTAAAGCCACACAGTAAGTTGGAACTCTAGTCTTCCTTCGCTTGTGTTTCATCAAAAAGAACTGGCATGTGGAGATAAATAAATGTTCAGTTCATTTTAGAAATCCTGATCACTGAGAGGACAACAAGGCAGTGGCCAAAACCTCCCAGATATTAAGTCAGAAAATCTAAGTTCTCATCATACTTTGGAGACTCTGGTAACTTTAGGTAAATCAAATTCTTTCTGAGGCTCGGGTTTCTGGTCTGCAACAAGCAAATGATATCCTCAATTACCTCAGATGTTTGCTGAAATGGCAAAGTTAAACAGTATGTTGTGAGAACATAGGGAGCCATAGAAATACAACATAATATCAGAAATTAACCTTCCCTGAAATCTGGATAGATAGATAGATAGATAGATAGATAGATAGATAGATAGATAGATAGATAGATAGATAGATCATTCAGAAGACTACAGGCATGTAGGAAGGGAAGGAAAAATGGCAGATGGTTATCAAAAAGTATATAATTTTCTACCTTCCTAAATTTGCCAAATGAGATATTTAACAGCACTACTAGGTATACTGCATATTATTTTCTTCATTTTAGGGAATGAGGCATAGAGAACATTAATTTATTCAATGTACATTTATTAACCACCTCCAATGCAAGCACTGAAAGTTAAGCTTTTCCAAGCCAATGTTTCTATCAAGCAGCAAAATCAGAATTCACACTCCGGTCTGTCTGAACCCAAAGCCCATATTAACAAACATGATAGAAAGTGTCTGGAAGCTGTAAGGAATGTTAGGGTTCATTCATTCCCAACCCTCTACTCCAAGCAAGGATAGAGAGAAAGACTCTTTGCATCATTAATAATGCAGATGCAGGCATAGATAGGTTGCTGATAATAATCTCAGATGAAAGAGCCAACATACGAGATGACAAGGCAGAATGTGTTAGTTAATCCAATTTCTTAATCATCTGCTGGTCACCTAGGCTGAGCCAGGTAATAATATGCTAGGTGATTGTGCTGGTACAAACATGTATCAAAGATTTCCCTACCCTAGAGATGTACCAAAGCTAGGGGGGCAACAGACGGAGGAAAGGACAAAGGCATCGAAGGACACCCGAGGATCATCCTTGACCAACTTGTTTCTGAGCACAGGAGAGATGGTCCTTGGGAATAACTTTATAAGTGTTGTGGTGGTTGTTTTTAATGTGTGTGCGGAGAGTGAGAGGACTCTGGCATTTTTAGTGAATGAAGCAAGTCAATTTTGTGCTGTTGATGTAAAGGCCATCCCATAGGTACATTGTGTAAGGCCTGGGGGAAAACGAGTCATATTAAAAATAATCAATGTTTGGCTGTATATACTAACATTTGATTAGCACTTTAGGATTCCCAGAACCCTGATAAATGGATTATCTCTTTCAAGTAAAAACATGATAATTTACAAAAAAAAACCTGGATAATTTTCTATGCAGAAAATGAAAATACAGAAATTCTGTTCTCTTGCTTCACTTTTCTTCTCCATATGAAATCAACCCTCCTTAACTCATCCCCTCAAGTTTGCCAACATTGATCATTTCCTGTTAAACTGGTTTCCGTTGGAGGCAGGGAACATAGAGAGAAAATGTATGCCCTTGCCTTT
>NW_012102954.1:1345388-1347394 GCF_000951045.1 Mandrillus leucophaeus | reverse complement strand
ATTTCTCCTGATCTGGAAAATGGAGATAAGAATACTTACTCATAGAGTTGCTTTAAAGGTTGCAGGAGACAACAACTATACATTTATGGGCTCAATAAATGTTATTTGGCCTTGTATTTTGCTTTCTTTCTCTTCCAAGTAATTCAAATGCCATTTACCAATATGTAAAATGCAATCTGAGAAGCATTTTATATTGGATTCCCATAAGGGGAAAATTATTAATTTCTTAAGCAATGAAAGGATACCTTTTGAAGGAGCCTTACCTGTGAAATGGTCTCATTGGCTGACATCCATGAACAGCATTAGAGAAAAAATTTGTTGAATCTAAAAAAATCATATTTTATGCTTTCATATCACTCTGTCATTTTTAAAAATCTGAAATTATAGGGCAGCTTTATCACAGCAAAGTCTTGCCCACATTCTTCTTCTAATATATCTAAAACTTACAGTTTTAGGAAAAACATGAGAATGAAAACAGCAAACTTTGGTAAACACCAAAAAGTCAGTGATGCTACCTTTAAGAAACATTTAATAGTAAACTTGTGCTGAACTTGTTAATAAGTGCTGTGCTTTTATTCTCATTCTGTCTGTCTGTCTGTCTCTCTCCCTCATTCTCATTTCTGCCAATTGTTTTAAAGATGTTACAGGGTTTAAAACAATATACTGTCATAAATCTCCAAAAGATGGTGATGGGGAAAGGCATTACCAAGTTGGACTTAGGATACTTCCCCCCAGTTGAAAAAGACGCCGATCTCCCTATTTCTTCACCAGTTTGGCTGCTTCCCCAGCAGTCCTTAGTGATGAGGGATATTTATCAGTACTTTTTCTTCTTCTTCTTGGCCAACTCTGTCAAAGAAAATTCCAAAAGAGAAGGCAATCTCAAAATAATTCTCTTACTAGAAATCAACAAACCCACAGAATCTTATTATCTAAACAACTGTTTCCCAGTTTTCTCCAAAGTCCAAAGGCATGCCTGTGGAGTGTTTTAGTCTACATTCCAAGAAGCAACAGTGAACACTTTTTCTTCTTGCAATAAATATCCACAGTAGAGGCCATCAAAATAACAATTTGGTCCAGAATAAAAGGTCTTTATCCTGATTACCAAAATCTTTTAAACATGTACTTTCATAAGATGAAGTATAATTAGACATAATTATCTGTTTCTTTGTAATGTCTTCCAGGAGAGTCTAGAAAACAGTTCTGACATAGTAGTGTGACCTTATATAAATAATTGCTCCTTCTTCTGACCATTATTTAACTATCAAGTGAAAGAACTATTAGACCATGGTTTTCAACAGGGGTTAACCCCCATTCCACCACCACCACCAGCAGCAGCAGCAGCAGCAGCAACAGCACCAGCACCCACTCTCTACACTCTCACCCAGATTTTGGCCATGTCTGGAGACCTTTTTGGTTGTCACAACCGGGGGATGCTACTGACATCTAGTGGGTAGAGGCCAGGGATGCTGCTAAACATCCTACAGTGCACAGGACAGCCCCCCACAAAAAGAATAATCTGGACCAAAATGCCAATAGTGCCAAGATGAAAAACCTTGTGAGAGGATCTAGGAATACACTTCAACATTGAAATTTTACTAAGTGCATAGGTATATTATATGAGAGTTACTGCATATGTGCAAATATATATACACACACAAATATATATCTAACCAAACTTCCCACTTAAATAAGTCTCAGATTTATCTTGAAGTTCTAAACAATGAGAAGGAAAACCAAAAACTTGGCAGCTAGCCAATTAAGCAACATATACTAAGTGTTTGCAGTAGACGTAATATGGGCAGAAAAATATCTTACAATGTAGTTTCAAATGCAATGAAAAGTCAGCCATTGTGAGCTCCATCCAGAATACATAAGCTGGAGAACATCTGAAAGCGGGGACAGCCGCATGGTCTATAACAACCTTTTACCTCAAGTCAAATCCTGATGGAAACCTAGTACTTTGCTCAAACTAAAGCAAGATAATGTGAAGAGAAGTTTATGAAGTT
>NW_012102954.1:1253272-1344593 GCF_000951045.1 Mandrillus leucophaeus | reverse complement strand
TGTCTTTTAGGATGGGGACTCATACCTAGGAGAAACTGTTGACAGTGGGATCAAAATGAAGCAGGCCAGGCATGGTGGGTGGTGCCTGTAATCCTGACTAAGAGGGGAGAATTGCTTAAAGTGAGGAATTCAAGACCAGCCTGAGAAGCATAGTAATATCCAGTCTCTAAAAAACTTAAAAGGAAAAAAAAAATAGCCCAGCATGGTGGCACATGCCTACAGTCCCATCTACTCGGAGGCTGAAGTGGGAGAATCCCTTGAGCCCAGGGTTTTGAGGCTGCAATGAGCTATGACTGTACTACTGTAGACAACAAAGTAAGACCCCCTCTTTAAAAAATAAATAAATACATTTTTTTAAAAGTTAAGCAAGATGTAGACCAAAAAAAAAAAAAAGACAAAGAAAAGAAATGGTCCTGATCTGGAAAATTAGCAAGAAATCTCAGAAATCAAGCTGTCACGCTTCTTGGCACAACATAAAAATAACCAAACGAACAAAAAGAGAAGAGGGAATTCCATAAAGTTGCACAGCCATCTGAACCAAGGCTTCTTCTAACATTCTCAAAAAACTAAATTAACATGAAAATGAGTAGCAGGAAGGTATTGAAGTCTATATCTTAGATAGTTACTAAAAGAGAAAAGATAAATAAGAAACAGAATAACATCCTTACAGTTCAGGCTGCCCAATAGAACTTTTTCTGGTGATGAAAACATTTTATATCTGTGCCATCCAATATAGTGGCTCCTAGACACATGTGACCCTTGACTAATGAGCCCAGGGAACTAAGTTTTAACTTTATTAAATTTTAACTGATTAAAATTTAAATAGCTATATGAGGCTAGTTGGTACTATATTGTACAGCACAACTATAGAAAAGAAAATCATGCCAGAAAAAAAAATTTCAAAAAGCGATCAAAACTGTAACATAATACTTCAGAATGATTTGAAGCCATTAAGAAAGTAATACAATATGACAGTAACACAAATCAAAATCAGAATAATTGGCTGATATAACACTCAAGAAATAATTAGAAATTAAACAATTATTTTAGAAGTGAAGACTTAAAAGAAAATGAGTAAATAACAATACTTTGAAATAAATAGAAGGAAAAAAGGAGAAAATAATTAAACATCAAAAGCAAATGAAGAAAGAGATGAAAATGATGTGGGAAAAGAGATAAATATTGGAGTAGTTAAGAAAACCCAACGTACAGATAATAGAAATACCTGAAGAAGAAAACCAGTATTGATAAACACTAAAACAAATTCTCAAGAAAACAATTCAAAAATAAATTTCTGAAATGAAAAAGACTTGAAATCACATATTGAAAATGTACAATATATACTGGAAAATATAAACCCAGAATAACCAAAAGCAAGAAATAAATATTCTTGTAAAAGAACAGGAATTTAAAGAAAAAATTCTTTTGGAATCTAGACTAAAGAACATATGACTTACATAATAGATTGGATTATTAGTTTGTCATTAGACTTTTCAACAACAGTTTATCCCAAAAGAAAACTAAATAACTGACTTAAAACACTCAAGAAAAAAATGTGCACCAAATATTTTATATTCACAAAAACTGACATTCAAATATACAGGAGACAGACAGCAAGCGATAATAGTTCAGTTACTATTCTCCTCATGAGTACTTCTCAAGGAATCTACTACAGAACAAGCTTCAGACAACTGAGATCAGTAGAGACTGGTGAAAAACATTAAGTATGTAGCGACTTATAGAATTAAGTGAGGATTAAAAGGGAGAAATTATAGTATGTAACGGCTATGTGATCTAATAAGATAGATTCAGTACAACTATTAAAAACTGTGGGGAGTATGGGACTAACATATATAAAACAAATAATAAACTGTTTTCAGTTTTTTTAGAATTGGCAATGGTAGTATTAGTATTGTTATTCTCACACTATTGTATGTATAGAAAAGGAAAACAAAAAATTATGGGGTTTCCTAATTCTATTACTCCTGTGCCCTTGAGAACTAAAATTCTTGGTGCGGAATTCAGAAGACAAGGATATAATATAGATCCAGATAAATTAAACCATGCTACGCTTAAATATAAATTGGAAATATTGGTATGAATTTTAAGTATTTTATGTGTTTACACTAAAAATATTCATTTCAGTAATATTTTATATTTTTATATTTACATAATACAACATATAATGCATACGATATATTATTCATATTATTATGTATGTATGTATGTGTCCTAGCTCTGTCCAATGAAAAGGCCAAGAAACAATGATTAACCAAGTAGAAATAAGGATCTCTTGTACTTAGGCTGTGGTTTTGAAAAACCATCTCTATAAAAAAAAAAACAATCAAACAGTTTTTCAAGACATAACTGTTTCCAGGTCAGTATCAGGAAATGTACAAGATGACCCTGAAACATCTTGACATATCAAATGAATAGCAAAGAGTCCATGTAAGATTACTAGGGTCATGGCAAAAGGTCTCAGAAATCAGTTCTTCAGGAGCTCACTGGCCAAAGATGAAACAATGTAAACTCAAATAAGGATAAGCATTGCAACAGATTGAAAACCAAGAAATATATTTAAATTATGTTTGAAATCCATAAGTTCATATGAACCAATTTGTCTTAAATTAAGTAAAAAGACAGCAGTCCGTCACTAGATAAACAAATGATAGATAAGGGGACTCAACTCCTTTAAAAGCTTTTTTAGCTAATAAGTAAAAGCAAAATGATAGAAAAACACTCTTTTTTAGCCTGAAATAGCTGAAAGAATAGATTTAAGTATTGAGCCTTAACAGCCACTGACATCACAAAGAAACAAAAATCAGATTTGATATGTCTCTCAGTGAAGTGATGCAACACCAAAGGGATCAAACCTGAGATGTAGCTGACAATGTTTAGGAAATGAAGGTGATGGAGTCAGTAAAATCTAGACTGCAGGTAACTCTCCAGGTAAATAACCCAAGTCCTTCAACAGGTAAGTTATGAGAAAGTGAAATGGTGAAAGGGGCCTATAGGATAAACAGGACTTAAAAGAGATGTCAAGTTAAAAAGGAATGGGCAAGGTTAAACTGTAGTATCCAAGGACTGACACACGAGTAATAAACCATAAGGAAATTTGAGGAAGTGATTACTATAAAAGTAAAAATAAATAGGGACTAACAGAAAGTAAGAGAGGATACTGTAATTAGAATCAGGTACCTAAAGGAACTTCTGCAGTGACTGGGAAAATTCTATTTCTTGACCTGAATAGTGGTTACAATGATCATTGGCTCAAAATAATTCATTATGCTGTACGCTTGTTTTGGATGGTTTTTTGTATCTATGTGCATGTGTGTGGGAATTTTAGGCATGCATTTGCCAGAAGAATAGAAGGAACTTGAGTCTGACTATCTGTTCCCACCCTTTCTGCTAAAATGAGGTAGCAAGAGTTGATCCTTTGTTAGAGAGAACTTTATGGAAGGTAAGACCTTGAGCCTCATCATGGTTCCACCATTACTTTCTGCAAGACATCATGAAACACTCGATGGCTCTAGTCTTCAGGTTATCTTCACCATAGCCAGGCAAACAAGGCCTGCACCATGTGGCTCAGGAGAACATTTTCAGCCTCTACTTCCATTCCACACAACTGCCAAGCCTCTCACTTCTGTTCATCATTACCCAAACATGTCTCCACATCTCTCCCTTTGTGATTTCCTTACTTGTCCTTATTCTCATGCCTTTAACTCATTACCCTTTGTAATCTACTTCAAATGTCACTTCTTGAAACTCTGAGTTTAAGCTACTCTTTCCTCTGTGCTTCTAGACCAGTTTGTATGTGTCGCTATTGACATGGGAGTTACCATATTTCTAATATTGTTATGTCTGTACTCTCATTAGACAATGAGGTTCTTAAGAGCTGCATTTTCAAATCTGCAGTTCTAGTACAGAGGTTCTAGAAACATTGAATAAATGGATAGATGCATGGATGGATAGATATATAAAAACAAGAGCAGATAGTAGAAATATTAAGTTACTTTAAAATCTAACATTTTGAGTTTCTTTTTTCACATTAGGTAATAGGCAGTCCTTTCATAAAGTGAAGATCTCCTAGGACTTACAAATTAGTAGGAACAAAAGATTATGCTGTGCTCCTGCCTCATCTGAGGAACTGGGATGTTTTCTCCTTGCAAACGATGCAATGGATAATACTTTCTGGTCCTTACCATTGCATAATGACAAGTTTACTCTGTGTGTGTGTGTATGTGTGTGTATGTGTCTTGCTTGCACCACTGTGGCTTCCTTCTTAGCTTTATGGAAATAAATGTGCATTGAGGATAAAGAATGAAGGACTAGAAAAGAAACAAAGGGTAAAACCCAAGCCTGGACTAAATGCATGGATACAGTGTTAATCTTCATACTGGGAAGAAATGAAATTTGAGATGAAAACACAGAGAATAAGAGACAGATGCTGGTTTACATTTATTTGCTTTTCCCTCACCAGTCACTCAATCTTAGCTTCTTCTTCTCTACCTATCTAAATGCAGTGATGCATAAATATTCTTCCATAAGGAAAGTTACTAGCTTTATGTAACTAACTTCATTTGAAGTACCTATAACTAGTGCCTGTAGAAGCCCATTATTTGTATTAAGAAGGAATCATAGTATTTAGACAAGAAAAACATAACATGTGCATTTGGATAAGGACCAAATTTCCTTCAATAAGAAATAATACTATTCCCTCTGCTACACATAAACTACATTTTAAAATTCTCCTTCTGCCGAGTTGTAGTATATTACATGAATCTTACAATCTATGCAGCATTTCAATCGTTTCTTTATTTTTCTGGGCTTTTCTCGTTACTTGTTTAAAAATCTCCTTGCATTGGCCTCCTGAGCCTGTTGGAGTAATATTATGAAGCAAATGACCAGACATAATGACTTTCCAAGGTCCTTGTGCTTCCTTATTAACATTCAGTTAGCATAAGTCCTGACTTTATTATTGACTACATTGAATACACAAGACACTGACCTCTGCCATCTGCAACTAAATCTCTTCCTGCAGATCTATCAGAGTGGTTTCATATATAGAGGAAGCAAGAGAAAACAAAGCAGCAGCCACTTACCTTTTCTGTCCCTAGAAACTTTAACATACTCACATCTGCAATCCAAAAAAGGAAAGAAAATCCCCCTTGTAAAATCTAGAGTGAGGGTTAGAGGAAAAATTCAAAATGGCAATCCCAGATTCAGATTCATTTTCCTACACTAAGACCACTAAATAAACAGAATCAGATATATCTGGCCACTAGAAAGCAAAATCACCAGCATACATAATTGATTACTGAGTCTCAAAATCAACCAATAGGACCCAAGGAGGGTTTTCATTAGGTAGTGATCACTTCAACTTGTGTGATTACGGGAAAGTCTGCCAATTTAAGATTGTTTGACATTTCCACTTATCCCCACACAAAAGGATTGATGACATTTTCTAAGTAACGTATGAAATAACAAATTGTCTACCTTGGTCTTGAAGCTATTGGTGAGTCTCAGAAATGGAGCCCAGAAGACAAGGACATGATGTACTAAGCTTTGTTCTGAAGACCTAAACTTGAGTCTTGATTCTGCCACAAACTGTGTGGTGGAAAGTGACTCCAACTCCCTGAATCTCAAATTTTTTTAACTTGACAAATAAGAGGATTGTAGATGATCTCATGCCAACATGAGCCACTTATGTAGGAATTTATCACCATTCCTTTCTTTCCCTCCTCTGCTACATTGGATTTGCCTTTCTCACATTAGAGAGCATGTAGTCCAATATATCTTTGCCACCAGAGGTGAAATGATTTAGCCATATGTCAGTTTTCAGAGATGGTAAAAAGTAAACCCATGCCCATATAGGCTGCTTAAAAAGTGAAAGTTTTCTCTCAGCATACTTGAGTGTTTAATAGAGACATAGATATTAGGAAGGGCAAAGGCAGTAGATGTGAATAGGAAGCCATGACTTCCCCACACTGTGGTATATACTAATATCATCCATCCATACTTTTGAGGCTTCAGGAAGACAGTGGCTTCTCTGCTTCTCCGAAGCACCTCCTTCTCCTCATGTATCTGCATTCCTTTGCCAATGCTCAATAAGAGAACAAATTCAACTAGATCTGTAGAGGACTTTGAGGTTTGTAAAGCTCTCTCAAATATGTTATCTCATTTGACCATTAACACAGCCTTTTGATTCAATTAGCTGTGAATGTATATATGCATGTGTCATTATTTTCATTTACAGATTTAAAAAAACTAAGTTTGAGGGAGATTAAACACTCCTAAAAAGTTTATGTAACTACAAAAAGACCGAGCTAGAATGCCAAACCAGGGTTTCAGATTCTAAATCTCAATGACTTTTTATTCCACAGTATGCCACTGATTACCTCAACCCCTGTGCACAATAAAAATCTTAGTTTAGGAAAATAATCTTATCTCCTTCCTAGATTAATGTAAAAGAAATTAAAAAATGAAAAAGAGACATTAATGACTTCACATGAATGCTTTGGGCACTATCTACTATACCAAGAGATGACCTAGGAAAGACAAGTAAGATATAAATTAGGAGGAAAAAATAAATTTTCATTGGCTCCACTTATGAAATTTTTTTTAAAGATCAAAAATTATGTTGGTGTTCTGTATGGAAGATGATCATCAACTGTACTCCATTTCCTCAAAATGTAAAAATAAAAAAAGCAAGAGGAATTGAGATTAGATGTAACCATCATTTTAACAACTTGATTTTTATTATAAATTCATGTATGCCTACTCTGTTAAAAGGTGAAAACACGAATGAACAAAGAATAAAATTACAAACTCCCATTCTCTTTACCCAAAAATAACCATTATTATCATGTTGGTAAATTTCCTCTCTGGGTTTGCTTTTTATGCATAAAATATATTCTTTTTTCTGTACTCTACATATAATTTTATTGCAAATTATACTCTACATATAATTTTTCTAGCAAATTACCATGAATATTTCTCTACATTATTGACTATTCTACAATAATATCTAAAAGGCTACACAGTATTCCCTCACATGAATATGCTGAAATTTAGTTAACTAATTCAATAGTTACATTGTCTTCAATTTTTGATACTTATAAGCAGTGCTTCAATAACACCCTTGTAAAATATGTCAGCACTTTTTTATAACTGGAGATTTGAGGTACATCATAGAGGAGATTTCTAAACAAGAACTACTTATTAAATAGGTAAGGAATTATAAGCTTCTTTTTACCTACTACAAAATTGTCCTCCAGAAAACTTAAACCAATGTTACTCCATTAACAACATATGAGAATACCATTTTTCCCCACACACAATTATTATTCTGTTTACTAATTACTATGTGATACATGAAGAATATTTCACTGTTGTTTTAATTTGCATTACTTTATCGGTGTGTAATTTTTTTCACCTGTTCACTGGACATCTCTTATGAAGATATGCTAATTTATACCCAAGAAATAAATTTTTGATCGTGGTCTATTGCAGTAAGTATGATTTGTAGGTATTCTTTTCTCTTGAGTTCTTTATAATAATCATCTAGACTAGTTTCAAGAAAACATTTTGAAAACAGAAAGGATAAACTTGGTGAATTCTTAAGATCTCTACCAGTCTTAAGTTTCTTTCATTCGTTTATTCATTTAATCCTTAGTTGAGTGTCTTCTTACTTCATATAGCATTTCATAAGTTTATGTAGAGCTTTTTCATGCAATATTTTATCTGATCCTCATGGTAATCCTTTGAAAGGAAATATTAACCTAGGTTTACGAATGACTTCAAGAGGTACAGAAAATCCTTCAATTGTATAAATAATTTGTGTATTTGTACGCAAGTGCATTTGCTTGCCAGAGAAAGTCAGTAGCTTTCATTGCAATCTTAAAGGTGGAAAAGCAATGCCTTTGTGAGGAAGCCAGGAAATCCCTTTATACCTCTATTTTACAATTAAAGGGGAAAAAATAATCAACCTGTCTATGTCTCAAGGCTAGTAACTGGTGGCATGAGGACTAGTTTTGCTAGCTCCAAGATTAGTGCAAATACTACTGCATTTTAAGTATATAGAAGTGTTGCAGAATTATAGCATGCCATCCTTGCCTTAAGGAACCTCATGACTATTGGAAGAGCCAAGACTTATGCAATAAAAAGTTAAATAAGTAAAAAATATCACATGCCCATATAAGATTTCATAAGACTCGTATCAGCCAGATGATAAAGGACTTGTATTTCAGAAATTACCTGAAAAATTCAAACTAGACTTCATAGAGAAGAGACTACTTGGAGTGAGGTTTGAAATTTAAGATGAATAGGAGTAAAAGACAATTCTATATGAAAACAGGGAAGAAAGAAAAGTAAGAGCACAGGTCCAACAGTTGCATTGTGCATGTTCCAGAGATACTCAGTAGGCTGTCACAACTTGGGGGGAAATTTACACATATATACATTGTGCTGAGTGTTGAAACCACTCTGTGTAGGTTTGTATCCTAGGTCCACCATCAGTTTGTTATGTTACATTAGAAAAGGGGGGCTGGGGGAGGGATAGCATTAGGAGAAATACCTAATGTAAATGATGAGTTGATGGGTGCAGCACACCAACATGGCACATGTATACCTATGTAACAAACCTGCACGTTGTGCACATGTACCCTAGAAATTAAAGTATAATAAAAAGTATAATAAAAAAATTATAAAAAAAGAAAAGCTCTCAACTTACCTAATTTGCACTTTGTTCACCTGGAAAACAGAGATAATAGTACTTATTGTGAAGGACTGCTATTAAGTTGTAATGAAATTCTTTAAGCATATAATATAATACCTCTCACATAGTAAAGTATACAAATTACCCGCTTCTCCCTGAGAAGAAAATATATTTTAAAAAATAAGTTAGACAAGATTTTAGAAAACACAGAATGCAAGGTTACAAGTTTAGAAAAATCAATTAAGATGTCTTGCACTGCAATGGACTGAATGTGTCCTCCAAAAATTCACAAGTTAAAGCCCTCATCCTCAATGTAATGGTATTTAGAGATAGGACCTTTGAAAGGCAATTAAGTAATGAGGGTGGAGCCCTCATGATGGTTTATAAGAGATGTGATGGTTTATAAGAGACACGAGAGCTTTTCTGGACTCTCTCTCTCTCATTCTCTCTCTGCCATGTTAGGATACAATAAGAAGGTAGCCATCTGCAAACCAGAAAGAGGGCCCTCACCAAGAACCACATCAGCCAATACTGTCATCCTGAACTTCCCAGACTCCAGAATTATGAGAAATAAGTATTTGCTGTCTAAGCTACCCAATCTATGGTGATTAGTTATAGCAGCCCAAGCAGGCTAAGACATCACTGAGTAGAAATGATGTAATAAAAACAATATTTTATGAAGATAAATTTCACATTTGGGGGCATGATAGATTAAAAGTAGAGGAAAATGGAGTTGAGAAGAATGTCCAAGAGATGTATTAAATATTCCAGGCCAAAGTAATGGTAATGTCTAGCCTTGATGCTAGTATGAGAAGTAGGAAGGAAGGTTCAATAAAAAGAGACATTTTGAAGGATTTAATTGGCTATGAAAAAGAAAGATAGGGGAGGGGAAAAGAGATAACCCTGGGTGATAATACTTAAGGATATCAGAAGAGCTAGTTCAGAGAGATGAATATTGTTTGGTTATAAACAAATTCAGTTTTAAGTGACAATAGACTGCTTTATCAGTCAAGTTGCAGCCAAAAACACTTGAGTTAATCTAAGCAGAAAATAATTAAAACAGGGAATTAAATACTTAAAAGTAATTGGGAGCAGTAAGAGAGAGGATTCTAAGCTTGGTCTCTAGAAATAAATCCAGAAGAATACTACTAAACTGATAAGACCCTGTCCAGGAGATGGGGATTCAGGAGACTGCCATTAATTCTTGACTTCAGAAATCCATCACCATAACTGTGACCCAGAATCACATATGAAGCTGGTGCTGTCACTACAACTGCTCACCACAGCCACAAAGTGAGTGAGTAGACACTATTCCAGCGCTGCAGAAAGCTCAGCCTGGATCAGTGGCCACGCTTGGTCACACCACAATGCCAAAGCAGCTGGAGCATGGCCTTCCTCACTTCTGCCTGCCCAATCTCATACAAATGCATCTAGTAGGCAGAACCTCATTTGAACCCAGAAACCTAGCTACAAGGAGTCTGGAAAATGTAGTGTTTTGTTTTGTTTCAATGTTTTTTTTTTAAGTTTTCCAGGCTCTGAAATTTAGGAAGACCCAATAGAAGAAGGCTGGGATGGAGATAGTGCCGAACCACCACAGGCACCACAGATGTTGCTGTGTAAATGTCCAGTAGATAGTTGGATAAACATAACCAAAACTCATAAGAGAGATCAGAGTTACAGACAAAGGTCTCAGAAAGAATAGGAGATAGATGATGTTTGACTTGATTAATTTTCTGTTTAAATATCATATAGGAAGGAATTACAAAGCCCAAAAGACTTATAATTGAAGTTTGAAGATACCTACACACAAATTATTGGGCTTATAACACAATGAATACCTCCAGGTGTTCATGAGGCCAGGAACAAAAAGGCAAGGGCCACGGGCACCTAACCATTGCCCACAAACAACTGACTACTGTGTAATTTCATAAGCATTGGAGTGATCCTTGTAGTTAATTCTCCAACATCCCATCTAACCCACATAATTATTCTAAGCCAATTAAGTTAGCATTGTTCCCCTTACACATGATTGGTTTAAGAATGGACATGTGAGCTAATTCTGGCCAGGAAGACATAAATAGTGATTTGTTTAGCAGTGTCAGGGAAAAGCTTTCTCACTTAGAGAGAAAGATACAAAGAGAGATACATGCTCTTACTTCTGGATGTTGACTTCTTCCAGTGGGTCGCCTATAACAGTGCTACCCTCTTGCCTAAGAATGAGGTAAAGATGAAAGCAAAATGGGAGAGGGTGGAGCCAAGAGAATCACATAGAAGAAAATCCAGCACGCTAAAGTACCACCACAGCTGAAACTCTGTTCTCTCTAGTCTTTTTGTTAAATTGGGCAATTTGAGTCAGAATTTCCTGTCACTTGCAGCCAAAGGCATAATCGCTGAATCCAACACCATGTTTTTCATGACACCATTCCTTAGGTTTTCAAGGAACAATCTTTCCTCTTTTCTAGCCTGAAATTTTCTCAACAAATAATAATCAACATATTTGTAATGGTGTAAAAAGTTATATGTATGGAGCACCATTTGAAGACTGTGTTTACTTTTCAAGATTATTTTATTCAATTCAATCATTCAATGTAATTGAATCAAAAGAGTCAAATTTATTCTTCAAGATATAACTGGTTCCCAATTTGAGTCTAAAGTGTGTTCACTGTGGGGCTCTGAATGTGTGAGAATTGACAGTGAACTGATGGGGCAGGTGTCTTCATGTATTTGTATGAATGAGCTTATTTTTAGGTAAAGGTTGAGGAAGGAGTCTAGGTTTCAGAGGAGAGAAGGGAGCATACATGTCTCCTGACCTAGACCTATGACTCATTAATATACCCTATGGAAAACATCTGAAGGAGCAAACTGAAGAAACTGCTTCTGCAATGGATAATTTAACACATGGGTTGCAAGTAACCCTGATTTGGTACCTCAGAAAGATGACTAATAGTGGATAAGAGAAATGCAATGGCTATAATGGCTGCAGTACAAACTCTCAAGTAGTTTCAAGGTCAAAAGACTTAGGAAGAGGGGACAGAGCAAGATAGAGAGAACTCAGCTGATTTTGTGTGGCCATTAATGCTCATCAACTTGTTTGTAAATAAATGTGAAATCGGCCTGATGCCTCAAATAATAACCGGGGAGACTTTTGAAAATACTAACTCCAGTATGATCAGGAGAGATGCAAGAACAAATTGACTAGGAGGTATTGCTATTAATGTGACGCCATTAGGGGAAACTCAGGCTGCATTTTATATTCTACGTTTTATCCCTGGTTTAAATATTTTCATCAAGAAGCTAGGCCACGAGACTATGCTGCAATCCCAAACAGAACTGAGATTCCAGCCTTATGCCCTCAGGAATACCACAAACATCTGGAAAGCCACCATTGCTTTAATTTAAGAACACAATTTGTGTGCCTCTCTTAAGAACATTTATCTAAGAAATTTGCTTTAGACCTAATGACCAGAAAAAAAAAAAATTGTCTTTCCTGAAGAATGTATGTGTTTTTTTTTTTTTAAAAAAAGGGAAATATTTTATCCAATCATATTTCTCTTCTTTTGGTCCAGTCTCATGCTTACTTTTCCCTTGTTGTTGTCATCCTATTGCTCTTTATTTCCCTTATTCTGCCTCCTCCACCTCTAATTTTGTTATATAGACATTCAAGTGAATAATTGGATATCCTTAAAACATTGAAATGCTAAGGTGAGGGGTAAGAAGAATAGAAGGCTATGAAAAGAAAGGAATTTTGACTGAAAGAGAGTAAGGAAGGGAGGAAAATGAAAAAAGTGAAAAGAATGAAAGAAATAAAAGAGGAAAAAGAAAAGGAAGGAATAAAGAGAGGGAGGAAGGGAGAAAGCAGGTGAAGGGGAGAAGAAAGGAATAAAAGAAAGGATAGAAGCAAAAAAATAAAACAAGATAGAGCCTTGTTTTGGAAGAGCACTTCAAAGTTTGCATAGCTTTTACACATATGCTTTCTCATTTGATCCTACCAATTTAGAAGAGGAAGAAATCAAATAATCAGAAAGATAATGAAATTTTCCAAAATCAAGCACTAGTAGTAACTATTAACAGAGGACACAAAATCCACTCCTTCTGACATCTGATAGAATTGTCTCCTCACTTGTACCATATGAAATTATAAAACACACACACACACAAAAGAACATAGTCTCCACAAGGCCTCTCACACAAGACAGTTGGTATCAAGAGAAGAGATGAAGTCTTATGTTCTCTCCCATTAGCATGGTAGAATTTTAGACTGAGTCTGGTTATCAGAAGAGTAAGCTGACAATTCAGTACTCAGAGAAGCTGGCACTGCCAGCATATGACAGATGAAAGAGAATAATAAAGCAAGCCTGGAAAACTTGGAGAGGAAATCCTGAAGACCTAAGAGGGAAGGGCAGGCCAAAGGGAGCCTCTAGATTACCTAAGTGTTTCTTCCAACACAATAGTGACCTAACTCTGCTAAAGTTAATATGTATTTTAGTAGCAAAGGTGAGTAAGATCTAACTGGCAAATCAACTGAGTTTCTGGGTCAAACTGATAAATACCAATTCCAATTTGAAGGTTGTTTTCCTATCTTTAACAAATTATTAGACCAAAAAAAAAAAAATAGATGCAGAAAGTAACAGCAAGATGGTAAAATAGGAAGTCCCAGCCCTCATACCCCCACAGAAACACTGATTTAACAACCATTCACAGTTGAAAATGAAAGAGGTCCAGAATCCCAGGGAGAGGTTACAGCACCTAGGTGAAGCACAAGAATGAGAAAAAAAAAAACACATTTAAAAGGGTAAGAAGAATAGTTTCACTTTACCCACACTATCTCTCCACCCAAGCCAGCATGGTACAGTGCTGAGAGAGATACCTTTGTCCCACAAGCTCTCTCATAGGGAGAGATTGAAGTGAATATCCAACTTCCCCAACCTTTCAGGACACTAACTGAGAGGTCCAATTTTGTTGTGCCTCACCCAGAGCAGTGAGGGAATCAGTATGACTAAATCACCTATGGTTAGCTAAGACCAAAGAAAAGAGACAGAGACTCTCAATAAACAGCACACAGAGCTCAATAGCTGGCCCACAGCACCTGGCAGCAGTCCTGCCTGCTTACAGACCCAGGCTACAGGCACACCTAGAATTTCTGGTTAGGGGCTGATTGGTGAAAGACTTTTCCTGCTGAAGCCAGTAAGAAAGACTGGAAGAGGTAACTGCTTCTACAACATGCAGGTATCAATACATTTTTATCTGCAAATATCACGAAGAATCAAGAAATCATAACACTATCAAAGGAACAAAACAAAGCTTTAGTAAACAATACTAAAGAAATAGAGATCCACAAACTGCCTGGCAAAGAATTCAAAATTAAAGAATCCCAGTGAGCTATAAAATAACATAGATATAAATACAAATTTTTTATATATAAATATATATACACACACACACACACAACTAAATGGAAGTAGAGAAACAATACATGAACAAAATGAGAAGTTCAACAAAGAAGTAGAAATCAGAAAAAAGAATCAAACAGAAATCTTAAAACTGAAGAATGCAATGACTGAAATGAAACATTTAAGAGAGAGCTTCAGCAGCAGACTGACTTGATGAAGCAGAAGAAAGAATTGGTGAACTCAAAGGCAGCTCATTTAAAATAGCTACTCACAGGAGAGAAAAAGAAAAAAAGAATGAAAATGGTTAAGGAAGCCTATAATATGTAAGGGATATGATCAAGTGAACAAATATATGAATTATGATCATTTCAGGAGGAGAGAGAGAGAAAGGGGAAGAATTCTATTTAAAGAAATAGCTGAAAATTTCCCAAATCTGGGGAGAGAAAGGAATATCTAAATTCATGAAACCCAAAAGGTACCAAGTGAATTAAACCTAAAGTTGTCTATATCAAACACATTATAATTAGATGGTCAAAAGTCAGAAACAAAGAAATATTTTTGAAAGCAGCAAGAAAAAAATGACTCATCACATATAACGAAACCACAAGACTATCAGTGAATTTCTCAGCAAACACCTCACAGACCAGGAGATGGGATGATATATTAAAAGTGTGGAAGGAAGGAAACTCCCAACCATAAAATCTATACCTGGAAAAACTGTCCTTTAAAAATAAAAGAGAGAAAAAGAATTTCCCAGACAAACAAAAACTAAGGGAGTTTGTCATCATTACATATGCTTTACAAGAAGTGCTAAAGGGAGTTATTCAAGTTGAAACAAACAAAAAAACATTAAAGATGGAAGGATATGAAAGGTATGAAACTCACTGGTAAAAGGTAAATATACAAAGTTAAACATGTTGGAACTCATAAACAAATGCAACAAAGTTGCAGATACAAAATCAGTATGCAAAAATTAGTTGTGTTTCTACACACTAACAGCAAACTATCTGAAAAGGAAATTCAAAAAAATCTCATTTACAGTAACATCCAAAAAATAAAATACTCAGAAATAAGTTTAACCAAGAAGGTGAAATATCTGCATGCTGAAAACCATAAAACACTGATTTTAAAAGTTGAAGACACAAATAAGTGAATTCATATTTATGAATCAGAAGAATTAATATTGTCAAAATGTTTATGCTACCCAAAGCAATGTACAGATTCAATCCAATCCCTATTGAAATCCCAATAGCATTTTCACAGAAATTGAAAAAACAGTCTTAAAATTTGTATGGGATGGCAAAAGACCCCAAATAACTAAAGGAATTTTGACTAAAAAGAACAAAGCTATAGGCATTATCCTTCCTGATTTCAAGTTATATTGCAAAGCTACAATAATCAAACCAATATGATACTGGCATAAAAGCAGACACACAGCCCATTGAAACAGAATAGAAGACCCAGAAATAAACCCATTTATATATGTTCAACTAATCTTTAACAAAGGTGCCAAGAACATACAATGGGGAAAGGACAGTCTCTCCAAATTGGGGAAACTATAACCACATGCAGAAACAGCAAAGAAAAGAAAAGAAATTGGATTCTTACTTTACACCATATATAAAAAATCAACTCAAAATGGACTAAAGACTTAAATATAAGACCTGAAATCATAAAACTCCTAGAAGAAAACATAGGGGAAAAGTTTCATGACATTGGTTTTGGTAATGATTTTTTGGATTTGACACCAAATTAAAGGCCACAAAAGCAAAAATAAACAAGTGGAACCATTTCAAACTTACAAGTTTCTGCATAGCAAAAGAAACAATCTACAAAATGAAAATGCAACCTATGGAATAGGAGAATATATTTACAAATCTTATCTCTCATAAAAAGTTAATATCCAAAATATATAAAGAATTCAAGCAAATTAGTAGCCAACACACATATAATGCAAATTAAAACCCCATGAGATATTACATCCCACCTGTTATAATGGCCTTTATCAAAAAAACAAAAGATTGGCCGGGCGCGGTGGCTCAAGCCTGTAATCCCAGCACTTTGGGAGGCCGAGACAGGTGGATCACGAGGTCAGGAGATCGAGACCATCCTGGCTAACCCCATGAAACCCCGTCTCTACTAAAAAATAACAAAAAAATAAAAACTAGCCGGGCGATGTGGCGGACGCCTGTAGTCCCAGCTACTCGGGAGGCTGAGGCAGGAGAATGGCATGAACCCGGGAGGCGGAGCTTGCAGTGAGCTGAAATCCGGCCACTGCACTCCAGCCTGGGCGACAGAGCAAGACTCCGTCTCAAAAAAAAAAAAAACAAACAAACAAACAAAAAAGATAATAAGTGCTGACAAGAATGTGGAAAAAGGGGAATTCCTGTACACTGTTGGTCGGAGCATAAATTGGTGCAGCCACTATGGAAACAGTATAGAGTTTCCTCAAGCAATTAAAAATAGAACTGCCATATGATCCAGCAGTTTCACTTCCAGGTATAAATCTAAAAGATTTATAATCAGCACATCAAAGAGATATCTGCACTTCCATGTTCATTGCAGCATTACTCACAATAGCTAAGACATGGAAGCAACGTAAATGTCTATCAACAGGTACACAAATAAAGAAAATGTGCTATGTACACACAATAAAATACTGGTCAGCCTTAAATATTTAAGAACTAAATCCTGCCATTTTCATCCACAATGTACATGAAACTGGAGGACATTAAGTTAAGTCATATAAGTCAGATGCAGAAAAACAAATACTTAATGATACCACCTATCTAAGGAATCTAAAATAGTCAAACTCATAGAAGCAGAGAGTAGAATGATAGTTGCCAAGGGCTGAGAGGAGGGGTAAACAGAGAGACATTGTTCAAAGGATACAGACTTTCAGTTATGTGAGATGAATAAGTCCTAGAGATCAGCTGTACAGCATAGTGCTTATAGTTAAAAATACTGTATAACATACTTAAAATTTTGCTAAGAGAGTAGATCTTACATTAACTGTTTTTGTCATATACACCACACAGAGATAATAATAATAGGTAAAGGATAGGGAGACTTTGGGAGGTGGATGAATATGTTTATGTCATAGATGGTGGCAATCATTTCATAGCATGTACTTATCTTCAAACTCATCAACCCATATACATTAAACATGTACACCTTTTTTAAAGTCAATCATACCTCAATAAAGTGTCTTTTTAAAAAAGACAGCACCAGGGCAGCACAAAGATTTTTATCCTCTGGAAAATTCTAAAAGACATATAGACATTATTTACTATATCATATGGCCTCATGTTCAGCATCATGTTGAAACAAAGGAAAATCAGCCGTCGTCCTCGTGGAGTTTAGAATATAACTGGCTCATGAAGGTGAAATATGTAGGATAAATGAACTCTTTAAGTTACTCATCAAAATGCTTCCCTTATTCACACATCAGAAACTATCTTTAGAAAGTTGACAATCTGGTAACCCCTCACCTATTGACTATAGCTATGACCCGGGACCACTATTATCTCATTCACATAGTACAGATGTCTTAAGAAAATACTCTTACCTACTTATCATAGGTGGTGACAAGTAAACATATTAATCCAATTTTATGGTATTAGTGAAAATGATGAGCAAAATATGGTCTGAACAACTCATTGTACTAATCTTCAAAATACTAGGCTCTGCATATTTAAACTAAGTGGAGAAAAAAAAGATGAAACATAGCAACTTCGGTAACGGTAATGATTTGGATGACTTTATTAAACTCATCTTGCACCCTATAAAAACAGATAAATGGACAAATCACCAGGCTGATAGCAGGTAAGCACTTGAGTAAAAATTGAAAATGAAGCCCGTTATTGCTACTATGCTCTTTGTTGATTAATGATGCTCACTGCCATTCCCTATATCATTGTTAACTCACCATAAGTAAGACTGAAAAACACCTTAGGGATTGTGCAGGAGACCAGAAAAAGGTACTTAAGCAAATGTCTGGGTCTAAAATTCAGCATCTATCTTGGGTTTTCAAATCTCTACCAAGGTTACATAAATAAAGTAGTCAATATGAAAGGTTGTGGGTGGAGAAGTAAAATGTTGAGCCACACTGCAAAACAAAAACCAAGGAAACTGGTAGACTGAGAGATGTTTGCAGTATGAATAAAAATTACAGTTGCCAATAATGCAAATAATTAGATATAGAAAGCAAATAAATTCCTGAAAGCTTGTTTTTTTATTTAAAAAAAATGGCTTTATTGGATAGATCAGATAACTATGTATTTCCTCCAAGAAAAAAAAATCTGATTTCTTAATCTTAATTTTAAATTGTGATATATTATGCACCTTGAATTTGAAAGTTAAAAAAGTGGTAATTCTAAAATAAGCATTGCTATCATATGTCAGTGGTCTCAGGGAGATATTACGGGTTAGTAGAAGAGATCAGAGACCCAGATTTAATGTCGTTTGGGAAAACAAATGAACTTGTGATTTATTTCAGGAAACTAGCAAAACTGAAAACTAACCTCAAAATGTAAGAAGAATTCATCGATGCTTTGTTCCCAAGTTTCTTTAAAAAGAAATTATTCCTTCTGGAAGAACTAATTGCAAATATACAGAATTCTTAAGGAACAGCTAAATTATACCCATAGATTTTATATTTCTTTATATTCGAGCTTTTGTAATGTTTTACATCCTTTTCCCAATCTGTGATCCTTGCTTTCTCTGTCCCTTTTTCAACTCAAAAATTTATGTTGGAGAAGGCAAAAAAAAAGTAAATTAAAAATCCTTTACAAATCTCCATTAACTACCTTAGAGGGGGAGCTTGTATTTCATTGACTGTAGTTTATGCAAATAGGATCAGAGGAATTAACATATTGGAAGGAGCTGACATTTGTCCTGATATATTGAATCGTTAGCATGACAGAATCACTTAAGCTGGATTCACTAACATCAGGTTTCCTCTCATTATTGACCCCTACAGAGTAGGCTCTGACAAGTGGAACTGCTGCAAAGTTCATTAATAATGTGGAATAAATCAATTGTTCAGGAAATACTGAAAACAGATGACACTGAACTCATACATTTTGCAAGTTCAGCACAAACCCATCTCCACCAAGGACACACAACCTCTCTCTATGTCCTTTTCTGACCTACCCGTGGAACCTGGTCTCAGATTCCACCTTTCCTCGAGTATCCCGTAGATGTATGGCTTCTCAACGCCTGGAAACACAGTAAGTTAATAGTCATTCAAAAAGAAACAGCTACAAGCTTAAAAAGAAAGAAAGTTGGAGGCTTATAAAAGATTTGCAAACAGGAAGAAAGTGAAGGCCGTGATTTAGGGGGTAAGCCTGGATTTTACTCATATTTACGCTTATTTCAAACGTACTATTTCTGTGGCCCTAGATCCTAACTAACAACAGCTCAGCTTGTGTGAGTTAAAGGACATTATCAGGAATAGCAAACAGGCAAGAATCCAACCTAGTATATTGTTTAAGATGCAGGGTAGCTACTTCTGGGATGTGAAGAATCCCTTACTGCAAGGTGTTAGACTGTGGCTACAGACAACAATATACATAGGTTTCTTTGTTTTTATTACTAGCATCACCTCAACACTCTTCAAATTGCATCACTTCAAATAAATTTGTCATCCAGAGGTTTTAGTTTAAATATGCCCATGCTCCAAAAACCTTTAGCTCTCTCTCTCTTTCTCTTTCTCTTTCTCTCTCTCTCTCTCTCTTTCTCTGTGTGTGTGTGTGTGTGTGTGTTTATGTGTGTGTGTCCTCATGTTATACAGTATAATCAGCTTATGTTGGTCTATGCTGTTGGGGACAGAAATAACACAGATAAAGGAAATCCACAGAGAATCCAAAAATAAGCTGATTTTTGCCAGTAAATTCAACTTCTCACCCACCAAACCTTAAATGGAAACTCCTTTCCTTGATTGATTATTCTCCTCTTCTGGACTGCTTAATAGAAATGCTAATGAGCAGTGTAATAATCAAAAAGAGGGTGGCAAGAGAAAAAGTAAAAGAATCAACAGAATCATCCACAAACTAGGGAACTGGTCCTAATCTTCTAAGAATGAATTAGCCCGATTCTTAAAATTGACTGCTCATATTTTGTTTCTTTAAACATGTTTTCTCTCCTTTTTTTTCCCCCCTTTACCAAGGTACATATTTTTTTAAGGGTGGAGGGGATGTCACATTACAGACACGATCCTTTAAGAAAAAAACCATCATGAAAACATTTCTGTTAAATTGTTTTGTAGAGGAAGGGTGTGGTTAGTGTTTGCATAAATCCTACATTGCCTCAGTATTTGGGAATATCTCCACTGGCATCATTTCTTTTTATCTAAAAAAAATAGTTTATCTATAAAGATTTTATATGCCTCAGAACATCCTTGAAGCAATTAACAGTAGACTCAGAACACCTAAAATTGAGATTTTCTCTGTGAGTGTGGCCTTCCCTAGTCTCTCAAAGGCTGTTTTCTCCTTATCCTTCCAGTCTCAGTGTAAATGTCACCTCTTCAGAGAAACCATCCCAGATGATCCAGACCAGAGTTGCCCATTATTCTTTCTTTGTATACTATTTTTTTCTAACCCTTATGGCAGTATATAATGTTTATATTTGTTCACTTATTGGCTACTTTTTAATGTCTTTAACTCCCACTTGAATAGATAAACTCCACAAAGACAGTAACTTTGTCAATATTTTTATCACAGTGACTGGAACATAGTAAAATAATAATAAATATTTGTTGAATGAGTAAATAAAGAAGAATGTGAGTATTTTAGATATATCCAGCTATCCATCTATTTTTTTGTTAGTAAAAATAGAAAAAATAGAAAAAAACAGAAAAGTTAGAAAAAATACTCATTCTAATTTCATTTTTCTTGTGCGTTATCCAAAACCAAAATAGTCAATCAGCAATAAATTATGTACCAAAAAAAATCTACACAAAAACCATTGCATCAATGCCAGTTTTAGGTATGAACATCATCAATGTAGAGAAAACGCAAGTAGAACCCCTCTTTTATTAGAAAAGCAAAATATTCCTTGAGTTTCTATTTCAAATTCAATCACCCAGAGGCATCCTTTATATATGGTGTGCGATACCAAAATGTTTAAGGTGACATAGGATAACCTCAGAAATCACACTTACACTCTCTCCAGGTTTTAATTCATTCATTTATTGAACAAACGTTAATCTGGGGCTCCAGATGTGTCGAGGCCAAACACTGAGGTTATAGTGAGGACAATATAGACACAGAACTTAAAACCATCTTAGATGCATATAACTCTCTGCAATGTAGGATATGCTTTCCATACCTACTGTCCCTTTAAAGGTCCAACCACTGTTTTATGCTTATTGAAAATATCAAAGCATGGCTTCTATGCCCCAATCTCCCAAGTAACTGAAGTTAAAAAGGCCTGAGGCCCAGAAACTAGAATTAATAACAGGACCTCTCCAAATGAAAACAACACAATCACCTTTGTAAAGTTTCATCTGTGTCATTTTGTGTAACTGTAGGCTACATATTTAAATTAATAAAATGTAATGGTAAAAAGAAAGACAGCAGTCATTACTCTGAAAACTAAGTTGAATGCTTCGGAAATACTTGATAAAGCTAAATAGTATTGGTGGAACAACTATAAAAGAAAGAAAACTTAAAAATGTGAAAAGGCCGGGCGCGGTGGCTCACGCCTGTAATCCCAGCACTTTGGGAGGCCAAGGCAGGCGGATTCCAAGTTCAGGAGATCGAGACCATCCTGGTTAACACAGTGAAACCCCGTCTCTACTAAAAATACAAAAAATTAGCCAGGTTTGGTGGCGGGCGCCTGTAGTCCCAGTCACTCGGGAGGCTGAGGCAGGAGAATGGCATGAACCCGGGAGGCGGAGCTTGCAGTGAGCCGAGATCCGGCCACTGCACTCCAGCCTGGGCAACAGAACAAGACTCCGTCTCAAAAAAAAAAAGAAAGAAAAGAATCTGCGCTTGATTTCCTTGCAATGTACTTCAGTTCTTATTTTACTTCGAAGTAAGTGACATAGGAAAACACATAGGGCACTCAGCAGTTGTTTACATCAGAAACATAAAAATGAATTCCAGAAGTAGATTCGTACTAAAACAAAACCAAAAGTAAACACATACAAACAAAACAAAAGCTGTGACCTCAGGTTAAGCAAAAAAAAAAAAAAAAAAAGGCCTATTAGGGTACACCTAAAACATTTGCAATTGAACCAGATCTTTACATTAGATATGATTTTTACAGATGCCCAGTTTAAACAGTTTTTCAATTAACCAAGTACCACCCCTGAATATTTTAGAAAAGAGGGCTTTTTTCCTATCTATAAATAAGTGATCATTAAATTATTATCAGAATTCTCATTAACTCCATTGGATACTAAAAGACAATAGAACAACAACTTCAGAGTTCTAGAGGAAATTCTCGGGCTGGCAGATCAATGAGGGACCGTGGATGAGGTTGTTCGTTGCGGCAGGAAGTTGGAAGCAATCCCTATAGGCAAAATGTGAGAGATGTAACTCCTGGAGCACTTGCAGCCATTAGAAGCAAGATGGACATACAGCCACATGGATCACTCTCAAAAGCCAGCAATGAGCACAAGAAAATTAAGGAATGAAGTGAAATATATATGCACAATAAGCTTTATGAAAATTATAAATATACACAGAACAACAATACACGTTCAAACAAAAATATACACATGGAGTATATTACAATGGTTATCAAACAGAAAAGGGAGAAGGGAGAGAATTATTGAAAGTGAAAGAAAATAAATACAAACATACATAGATTCATACATATAATGCATTCACATATGTAAACCTGTATTCAAATGTACATACATACATTCTTACAAAGACCAATGAAGATAAAGAGGTGCATATCAACCAACTACATGTCAATTTAAAAGAAAAACTATTAATCCCCGTGGTTTTATTTATTTATTTATTATTTTGAGACAGGGTCTCGCTCTGTCGCCTAGGCTGGAGTGTGGTAGGGTGCCGTAGCACAATCTCTTGCAAACTCTGCCTCCTGGGGTCTCAAGCAATCCTCCTGCCTCAGCCTTCAGAGTAGCTGCGACTATAGGCGCCGGCCACCACATCAAGCTTTTTTTTTTCATTGGTAGAAACAGAGTTTTGCTATGTAGCCCAGGCTGGTCTCAAACTCTTGGGCTCAAGCAATCTGCCCACCTTGGCCTCTCAACGTGTTGGAATTACAGATGTGAGCCACCATGCCCAGCCCCCTTGGTTATTTATTTTTGTTTTTGTCTTATTTTCAGACTGAAATCATAATTCAGCTCACCATTTTCATTAATGATTGAACTTTGACAGAATGAGAATGTCTGTGGAAAAAAACTGGCAAAATAATTTAAATTCCATGTCTTGATGGTGACGGATCAAGATGCCATGCAATGCTATTAATTTAAGCAGCGTGTGTGGTTAGGAAGACGAAGTCCCTACACATTCCCCACAGTAAGTCACCAATTTCTCCATGTTACTACAGTAGTCTACAGCTCTCTGAGCTCCTCTGGGTTTATTTGAACAGATAGCTATGTGATAGTAAGTATATATATCAGGAGCTGTCCCAAGTACTTTACAAATGTTAAGCATTTAATCCTCCTAACACCCCTATGTTAGGTAGGTATTACCATTACCCACATTTGAAGAGGGAGCTATTTGGCTCACTCAAGGTCACATAGCTGGTTAGATGGCAGAACCAGAAATGGGAACCTAGGTGGTCTGAGCCCAGGGTGTATGTATTTAACCATTACACTCTGCAAAACTGCTTCTTAGATAAGGTAAAATATCCAGATGAAAAAAATGTCCATATTGATACCCATCCAGAGTCAATGCCTTCCCATAATTAATCAACAAGTAGCAATATGGGAAAAAAACACCAAATCTGAACAAAACACTAACCTAGATATTGTACATACTACTGGGTTTTCCAAATCAGTGCTCATGCTTGTAGCAGGAGAAACTAAACTGAGAGAGAGGTTAATTAACTTGCTTTGTGTCACTAAGCTAGTAGATAGCAATGTGAGGATTCGAATCCTCTCTTTGCTTGACTCCATGAAGAATCATGCATACTGTATTCTGTATGAATGGCACCCTAGTGTGTATGTTATGCCCATGAACCCAGGTCTCTTCGACTCCAAATCCAGTGCTGTTTCTACTGCAAAGCCTTAGAATCAAATAAGCCCTTATAGCATAATCAGACATAATGACAAACAATTACACAAGGCATTGTCATAGACTGGCATTTCAGCTCTATTAGATCTTGAATACTTAATACTCAAATTGCTCTTTTAATTCAAGAGTATGATTTCAACCTGCTCTGCTTTGCTCTAAATCTATGATCTTCCAATTACAAATTCCCTCAGGTCACCACAACATTATGAAATTCAGTATTAAGTATTTAGGCCAACAACTTTGACAGGTATTTCAAAGTACTGAAAAATCTCTTCATTCTTAGAATAATCAAAGCATAGCTTTTAATAGTTTTCATTGATAGCATGTAATCGATGTTAGTAAGCATTTTTATACCATAATCATTCATTCATTTAAGTTACTCTGTTTTCACTATGTGCCAGATATTCTTTGAATATACTCCATCTATGATTTAACTAACTTTAAATTTAGTCAGACAATTCTATAATTATGCAACCACAATATATTTGAGGTGACTTCTACCATCTAATTATATTCTTTTCATTGGTTCATCTTTCTTTGCTCTATTGATTACTTTTGTTAGCATCTTTCCAACAGATTGCTAATATCTGTTGGAGACAGTAAACACTACAATCTGGGGATCAGCTACTTAACTGCATAACCAAAAAGCAAGTGGTACCAGAAAATGCAGTGGGGGGCTAGGTCATGTGATGGATTCATCACCAATGTAGAGGATGTGTGCACAGGTCTTTTAGAGGTGGTGTACCTTGAGGAGTCATTTTCCTTGCACGCCACGCCTTCCAGGATCGTGTAAAGTCCCCTCCACTCAAACCTGCTTGAAGTGTTTTTCAGGAAATCTTGATCCTCCCTGCATCCCACTATGCTCCCAAAGGGAAATAAGTAAATACATTATAACCTCTGCCTGGTGAAAGAGAAAACTATAAAATAAGAAGTAAAATGTGTTTGAACCCCTAGAAACTAGGAATAGGCAGCTTCAATTCTTTGATTCGCTAAAAATGATATTGACAGAATAACAACAGTGTATACTAACAATGTATGTACAATGTCCTAGCCACTGTTCAAAGTGCCTTCCATATATTCAATTGTATTAAATATTCACAACAACGCTACTGCGTTGGTTAATTTTTATCTCCACTGTATAAGGGAGGAAAAAGAAAAAGTCTAGAGGGAAAAACAGATTTCTAAAAAATAACTAATAATTAAGAAGTTACTATATGCTAAGGCCCTACCCTCACAGATATGAATACATGTAACTTCAGATTACTATCCCCATTTTACAGATAAGGAAACTGAGGTACAATTTCCTCAAAATGTGGAGCTGAGATTCAAACCCAAGCAATAGGTCCAGGGATTGCACTTAAGCATTGTTATTTGCCAGGTACTGACAAACATCTAGCAGATGAAACCATGCTGGGTTATCATTTCTACAATCCAAATGACAAATACAATCAAGTTAATATGATACTGTACCTATGCGAGAGCAATAATTTAAAGGTGTATTATTTTAATATTTAAGGGTAAATCTTAATAATTCAGACCAGATGTGTTAGTCTGTTTTCATGCTGCTGATAAAGACATACCCAAGACTGGGTAATTTACAAAGAAAAAGAAGTTTAATGGACTCACAGTTTCACCTGGCTGGGGAGGCCTCACAATCATGGTGGAAAGTGAAAGGCACATCTTACATGGCAACAGGCAAGATAGAATTAGATAGAATGAGAATTAAATGAAAGAGATTTCCCCTTATAAAACCATCAGATCTTGTGAGACTTATTCACTACCAGGAGAGCGCAAACCTTCTACCATGAGGGAAACCCTACCATGGGGGAAACCACCCCCATGATTCAAGTGTCTCCCACTGGGATCCTCCCATGACACATGGGAATTATGGGAGCTACAATTCAAGATGAGATTTGGGTGGGGACACACACTATAAACGATTGTATAACTGGGTAAGAGTCTAGTCATCTATCTCTCCAAGAAGCCTTTTTCTTACTTGGCTCTGCTACTTACCCTCTACCCCATAAAGATAACTGCTCCCTCATCTGGACTTCAGGCCTCTTCTATTGTTACATTCTGGGACTATGATTTTCTACTGCATATTTCTCTCCCACACTAGACTTCAGCTTCTATAGGTCCTGGACTTTGAAGCATTTAGTTCTCTATTCCTAGTATTTGCACAATGTCTGATGCAGAGTTGGTCTTAAACTATTATTTGTTTAATGAATAAATCAATGAATGAATGATGTTCTTTCTGAGGAGTTCAAGGTTATTGACAGAGGTAATCATAATCTATCGTTCACATTTAGAGCAACAGAATTGTGAGTGTGGTGGAGAACACAAAGATAATCAGAGCAGGAGGATCTGGCACCGAGATAGATGAATTTCAGAAATGGCCCCAGTGTTCACACTTCTCTGGATATACTCCCTTTGCAATGTGATTTTACATCTCCTCCCATTAATAAGTGGAATCTATTGCACCAATCCATGAATCTGGGGTGGCCTTGTGACTTGTTTTGGAAAATAGAATGCGACAGAAATGGTGGTGTGTTCATTCTTAGCCTAGGATTCAAGAGGCTTTATATACTTCTCACTCTCAGGAAACCCTGTCATTCTCATATGGACAGCCTGAGCTAGCCTGCTGGATTATGATAGATACATAGTCCAATCATTTCTGTCATTCCAGCCAACAGACAGTCATGTGAGTAAGGACATCTTAAACCAGTGAACCTACTGGCTAACTGCAGAAAACTTGATGAATCTAGATGACATCTGTTAAGCCCAGCCTAAATCAATGAACAACACAGCAGACCCATAGACCATGAGCAATAATAATCAGCTGTTGTTTTAAGCATTGAAAGTTGGGATGCTTTGTTGTACAGCAATAGTTATCTGATACAGGCAACTTCAAAAAAGACTGTTTTGTTGGATTGGTTGATATTTTGGAAGAGATACAGAAAGGAACTGCTTGAACCCTAAAGCTAATTTAAAATAACCAAAACATCTTAGATCAACAGACAAAATATTTAAGAGATGATATATTCAGAACATTCAGTATGTTCAAATCCCAGCTCGTACACTACAGTCTCAGAAAGTATCCATCTATTCATTCATTCATTCATTCACTCATTCATCAAATATTTTAGTGTCTGTTATATATGCAACATTGTCCTGTACTCTAGAAATACAGACAATAATAAAATATTCCTTGGCCTAAAGAGTTCACAGTCTAGTAAGGGACATAGACCTGCAAGGAAATTAGTGCAATAAAGTGTTTCAGGTGCCATGATAAGCATGCAGTAGAGGTACAAAAGAGGGAGTGGCCAATTCTGTATGTGTTGAGTCAAGAAGCAGACAGTAGGAGAGGTTGGGAGAATCAGGAAAAACTTTAGAAAGAGTTAGCTCCTTTGAGTTAAATAGACGAGTATTTGTTCTCCAGCTGGACAGAGAATATTTCAGGCAGAAGTGAACCAGGATAGGGAAGTGTGGGCCCTACTGGTGTGTCCACCAGTTGGTGTATTCAGGGAACTGAAAACTGTTTGGATGATTGGAACATTTGGTGCCAGGGGAAGCTAAGGGAGAAACAAAGCTAGAAAGTTGTGCAATCACATCTGCTTTGATAAATCCACCTTGAACACTGAGACGAGGACAAAATTCTGCACTGCATCCTTTTGCAAACTGGGGAAAATGTAAACTTCTTACTATGGTGTTCCAAGGCCTTGCCAGTCTTATTAATTCTTGGTGTTCTAGTCACTTCATACTGCGCATCATCCCTCCCAGACCTTTGCATTACCTGCCCCCTTTGCAAATAATTCTCTTCCCTGCCTTCTTCCTCTGTCTAATCCAGAGGTCTCACCTGGTGGCTTGTGCGCCACAGGCAGTTTATTACCATGTTTTGTTTGATCCATACAGGATTTAATTTTAAAGTTATTTTTCAACACTTAAAAACGTAGATATGTAATGGGGGTGAGAGAAGCTTGATTTCTGACTCCTCTAGGAAAACAAGAGGATTTTCTACCTATCATTTCTGAAAACAATAATTGGTTGGGGTCTCCATCATTCCCTGTTATCTCTTGAATACTGAGGCTCAGTATCAGTCACCATTGATCAAATCACTTATACCGTCGCATTTTTCTATAGAAAGGCACAAAATGTAGTGAATACCATGAGCATCAGACCCAGATGGCATGGGTTTGAGTTATAACCATGCTATGTCAGGGTGTGTAACCTTAGACTAACTGCTGAATCTCTTTGTGCCTCAGTTTCTTCAAAAGTAAAATAGAGATAACAATAGTAAGAGCAATAGTAGAAGCAAAAATTAAATGAGTTAACACAAATAAAGTGTCAACAGTTAATGTCTGACACAGATTGGCTGTTTTACTATTTTAAAAAAAAAATCATTTACATTATATTCCTGACTGCTCGAGGAGTTTGAACTTGCAGTCTTTAGCCAAACCAAATCCTACTGTCCTTTTAACAATAACTCAAAGACTAAGTCAGGCATAGTGACTCATGCCTGTAATCCCAGTGCTTTAGGAGGCTGAGGCAGGTGGATTAACTAAGCCTAGGAGTTGGAGATCAGCATGGGTGGCATAGTGAAAACCCCTCTCTAAAAAAAAAAAAAATAACTCAAAGACCAATTTTCTCATTTTTTTCTGTGCATTGTGTAGGTGCTCCTCATTGTGCCCTGTGTCTATTTGGTTATATGCCTGCCTGTCTCATCAGAAGAAGAGCTTCATGAGTGCATGGACATGGACCATGTCATATTCATTTTTGTTTTAATCTCCTGCTCCAAGCACAGTGCCTATGACAGAAAAACTGCTCAATAAATGTCACTGAATCGATGCTAATCTCTCCTACCCTAAATATCTTAAAGCACTTACGCACCGTTTGATTTGTATCAAGTAATTTATCCTTATTTGTCTGGTGCTGTATAAAAGTTCTTCAGTCATCTCCTGTGTGTGAGCCTTGGTCTTTCAGCTACATTGTGACTGGATGGCAGGAGAGATGTATCTTCCTTTCCTTTGAATTAAGCCTCCATACATGACATAGTTGCATGTGCTTCTATTTGGATAGACTTACATGTGCTACACACAGCAGAATTGTAAGTGAATGGCAGCCAGAGTGCGATCCCAGGGATTGGTCATATCCCACATAACGTCACTGGAATGCAGTATTAGATACAGGATGGGAGGGAATGGGGTTTATCAGTGGTTGCTCTGTTTTTAATTTTCCTTCTATTATCTCTAGTTCATCCACCAGGGATGGCCGGAAGGACAGATTAACATAAGAGGGCTTCTCTGCTGTAATCTGGGCTCTAGAAGTAGAGGTCAGGAGACTGTTGCTCAAAATGAAAGAAAGGGGAGAAGAAAATGATCATTTCTTGAGCAACAATTATTTATATTATACATCATGCATATGATATCTAATTTCCCATAACAATTTTATGAATTGTTAACTATTTATGAAGGGCCTCTACTCAAATGTGAGTACACTGACACTTCAAGAAGTTATTATGCGTTATTTGTCAAAGTCACACAGCTCGTGTATGCCGACCAGACGTTGGACCCAGGTTTGCTAGTCTTTAACGTCTATGTTCTTTTCACTAATCCATCTCACTCCAGGAGAACAGATTGAGAAAGCAAGTGCTAACCTCGTAAATGGGATCTGAGGAGTAAACAATTATCAATACAGAGGAAATAAATACAAGCATCACAGAGAACAGAAGCTTCATGTGAGGCACCATTTTAATATGATAGGTAAAAATAAGTAAAGCACTGGAGAGATGCTCTAAGAAACATTCCCACATGTGAAATTCATTGGTCCGTTTTTCCATTTTGTTCTGCATGAATAAGTAATTTACCTCTAGACAGTACAATATGGAAGGTTTTGAGAAGTTTGAAGTACAGATCACAGACGAAACATGCATAAATGGTGGAAACAATGGGGAAATAGTCAAGCGGGTATTTCCTTCCCTTGTAACACCACAGGAAGATATAGAATGCTTTTCTTAGGTGACAAATCTGTTCCCAAATACTAACTTGTGTTACATTGTTAATGATTTTGAGTCACTAGTTTCTAGTTTTTCTGCTTCTTAAAAAAGAGGAAACATCTAGCTGGTAATGACTACCTCCATTTCTCCAACGTCTCCAAGAGCAATTAGACAGCTGTTTTAATTGGTTAAAGTTGAGCATTTGTGGCTTGTAAGATCTGGATATTCGACCTGGAGGCATCAGGGGTCTACTGGTGTATTTCAAGAAAGTTCAGCTCTCCTCACTTCTACCAATAATACCTAGCCTTCATTAATGCCCACTTTGTATCAGACATGGTTCTAAGTGTATCACACAAGTTATTTTGTTTCATCCTCATGATAATCCTAAGGAATAGAACCACTATTACCCTCCATATTATAAGTAAGAAAATTAAGGCCTCAAGATATTCAGAAACTTGTCTAAGTTCATAGGGTAAGGGAACAAAATGATGATGACAGGTTTAAAACTCAGGCTGTTTACTTTTATAGCTATGTGTCCTCATAATCTCTGTACCACTCCAGCGATCAGAAGCCTATAACATTTATTCCAAACCCCTGAGGGATAAACATACAAGCCTTGGCACACAGAGAGATGTCACATAGATCTTAGTGGAAAAGCCATATTAAGGCTAGGATAAATATGTCACTACTTTCCGGACATGATATTTGAGTTCTTCTCAAATGTTAATAAAATATTGCTTCCAGGCCAGCCTTCCCTATATGCAAATGACTACAGAGTTCCTAAATAAAGAATGATAAGAAATTCCTGAACATGGAGATATTACTTTTAATAGCCATGTGCATCATAGATCAAGGATGGAGAAGCCAGTTAGGAAGGTTAAGCAATTAGATCTTTACAATTAATAGCTCATCCTTACTCCTTCTTTCTAGGATGAATAGTTATTGTGAAATTAGACCTCACACCCAGGGTCAGTGAAGCCCACATTTTTGCTGTTAGGGATGTAGAATTATGTGATTCTATACTTAGCTCTTACTACTTTCTAGATTTGATCAGGCACTATGGTCTATTTTGTTTTTTTTTTTTTTTCCCAAACAGAATGTATCGATTCCCAGTCTATTCTGTTTGAGAATTGGGAAAGCTCAATAAGGAGGTAGCCAGAGGCACAGATCTGGCTGCGGCTGAGGAGATGAAGATTGGGTGGGTGCAGACATCAAATGGGAAGAAATCTGGGAGAAAATTACTACAGAAAGCAAAGTAATCAGTAATATCAGATGACAAGGATGATCAGAATCTGTAGATGGGCAGGATCCCAACTCAGATTTGTGATCAAGAGAAAGTGGTTCAAATGGAATGCCTGAATAAGAACTCTTGAGTGACAAGATAATCAAATATAGTTGCTTTGATTTTGTTTTTTGATGTCTGAAGATTATCCAAGATAGCCTAATCTTCATTCCCAAACTCACACACAGAGTGGTTCAAGGGATCATTCTTTAAAACAGGCTACATGTTTGTAAGAAATTCCTTCAAAGGCTGGAAACTTGAATGACCAGAATGCACAGTCATTTTGTGGAAACGTAACAGACAGACTCGGAAATTCCAAGGAAACCTTGAATATTTAAGACAATATGCCTGTAATCCCAGCACTTTGGGAGGCCGAGGTGGATGGATCACTTGAGGTCAGGAGTTCGAGACCAGCCTGGCAAACATGGTGAAACCCCGTTTCTACGAAAAAATACAAAAATCAGCCAGGGGTGGTGGTGCATACCTGTAGTCAGGAGACTGAGGCAAGAGAATCTCTTGAACCCAGGAGGCGGAGGTTGCAATGAGGTGAGATCACACCACTGCACTCCAACCTGGGAAACAAAGTGAGACCCTGTCTCAAAAAAAAATTTTAAAAATTAAAAAAAAGATAATAATGGCTTCTGTTTATAATACAAGCAAGTTGTACCTCATTAAATTATTAATATGTCAGTATCTGCTATAAAGATTCTATTGATCATGATCACCCTAATCTCAGCCAATTTCTCCTTTGCCTTAATACGAAAAAAGGAAATGAGGAATACCAGATAATAGCAGATTCCTCTAAGGTTTCTGTTATAAAAGTGGATCCATTTTCTGAAAACATATTCTAGGGACAAGTTGGTATAAAATAGTTCTTGACATAATTAAATAACAAGAATCCCCTCCTAGTCCTTTATTGAATTCAAAGAAAAAAATGCAACTTAAGGAGCATTTGTATTTTGAGGTGCTTCCTGAGTTTTTACTCATTTCCTTCTCTCTTGCATTCAGCAGCTCTAGGTGATGTCAAGAGATTTTTGTGAACCAAAAGTCACAGATTTTAATTTTTAGTCATTTTTCTATTAGGACCATAGAGTTCCATAAGTGAAGAAACAAAACACTGTCCATATGCAGATTTATATCAGGGACTGGAATCTGAGCTAAAACACAAAGGTATTTGCTAAGGTATATATTTTTAAGTAGGATATTACCAACCTTTCTAAAGGTCATCCCTCTGTGGTATGCCATTTGATTCTAGAGTGAGGGAACAATTTGTGAATATTAAAAAGATAACACAAAAATTTACCAACAACTCTTGAATTGAAAATAGAAATCAACTCTGATATTGAAAAGATCACTTATTTTACATAATGAAAATTAATAACAAAATAATGCAAAATTACAATAGAGTAGGTGGTTGTATGGAGCAAAAACTAAACCTCACCACAAATAACATGAACTAGAACTAGGTTTCATCTATTAGTTGGCAGTGGGTGCTTGCAGCCCTGTGTGGAGAATGATTCAGAAACTACTCTGAGCTCGGGCACGATGGTGTGAATGCTGTGTCTCCCCAGAATGCATAATTGAAACCAATGTGAGGGTATTAGGAGCTGGGGCCTGTGATGGGATTAGTGTCCTTCTAAAAAAAGACCCCAGAGAGCTGCCTTGCCCCTTCTACCACATGAGGACAGAATAAGACAACACTATCTAGGAACCACAAAGAGAGTCCTCACAGGACACAAAATCTGCCAGCGCCTTGATCTTGGACTTCCCATCCTCTAGAACTATGAGAAATGAATTTCTGTTGTTTATAAGCTACTCAGAGTATGGTATTTTGTTACAGCAGCCCAAACAGACTGAGGTAACTAGAAAGAGTGTCCTCATTGACTAACGATTTCTATTATGGCCCTGGTGTCACAGAGGGGGGTAATAGGTTGAGTGATTTTTTTTATTGAGGATTTAGACCAAAAATGTTTTAAAATATCAGGAATAAGTAAGTCTATTTGGTACATATATTAATCAGGCTAGGCTAGGCAGGGCTGAAGTTACAATTATGACCCCAAATCTCAGTGACTAACACAGTAAATGTTTGTTTTCTAGTTGTGCAAAATCAGAAGCACATTGAGCAACCCTTCTGAGGCTTGTATAATAACTGGACCATCTGTACACTTGGCTTCCAAGGTCACTATGACCAAGGAAGCATAAGTGGTAGGACAACAGGAGATGTTTTAAGATGCCATCTCTGAGACTGGCATCAATGACATTAACCTTGCCTGGGCCAGAAGGCAGTCAGAAGGCCTCAACCTAACTGGAACACATGGAGGCTGAGTAAGCATTAACATTTTCTGCCACAGTACATGAAGGCAACTTGTGAAGCTGATTCTGGACTCTGCCTAGAACAAGGAAGTTAAGTCTATTCAATTAATTAGACTTGATATTGGCCTGAGTGGCAGACAAAGAGCACCTTCTCTTATCTTAGCCTGAAGGTAAAAAGGAGGTGAAAATGAAGTTTCATCAATTAGAAAAAAATTAGAGCTACACACTGGTCATGAACCAAAAATATTAGATATTGTCGAACTCTAGACCCTTACTCTTCTGCCGTATTAGTTGGTGTGGTGCTAAAGTAAAAATTTCAGCGGGAAACAGAGTCCAGCACAGATGGTTCAAGAGATTTTCACAAATGAACCATTTACAAAGGTTTGGGCCAAGTTAAGGGAACCAACAATGAATGATTCTTGGTTCCCTTAGACACCAGCAACAGCAGGAAGCTATTACTGCCTATTGTTTGTTCCTGAAAGGGCAAAGAGAACAAATAGTGTTCCCAGAGCCCTGTGAGCTCTGGAAATATGGAGAAGGAGCAGAATGACAAGAGCTCTAGTTTTGGAGGAATGTGGCCACTGCCAGAAAATGTGTCCACAGTGTGGAGGTAGAAGGGAAGAAAAACCCTAATCTCTCTCTCTCCTCCAGATATCCAGTGTCCTACAGCACCTCCCATTGGCCAAGGAGAATGGAAACAAGCTGACAAGGTAGCTGGAGTGGATCTATCATGAAGCTCAGCCCCCATGGGCAACCAGCAAAGCATAAAAGGAGAAGTTGTGTGAGGCCTGGAAAATTCAAAAAACAAGGACAAGACTGATGAGAAATTCAAAGGCACGGCTTTTGAAGAAATGGGAAGATTTCTCAATTCCCTCTTTAATGAGCAGTATTCTTATTACCATTGCATTGGCTCAATTCCTAGGTTGGCTGTTCAAGTACAAAAACCACTGCAATGACAATCTGTAGACAATACATGCATCCTAGCAAAAAATATCTGAAACAAATGCACCCCTACCTAAAAGACCCTAGGGCCTTATCAAAAGAAGATCCACAAAGGAGTAGAGACCTTCTTAAGCAATCTGTTTATTCATCTATCAAATCAGCAAATATCTTTTGAGTATCTACTAAGTGCCAGGTACTTCACTGGGCACTGAGAATACAAAAATGAACAAGACAGATATAGTTCCTTCTCCCCTGTGGTGTATAATCTGTTGAGAAAGACTAAAGCAGAGTGAGCAAGGGTAGGATGCTGCAGATGGTTTGGAGAGAAGGCACGCACCAGTTCATGAAGAGCCTCGGAAGTCATGGTAAGGAAAGGGTATTTTACCGTAAATTTTAGTGGGAAGCCATTGAAGGCATAAGGCTATTTTATTCTAAATGCAATAATCCTCACTGCACTTAGAATAAAATAATCCAGTGAAGGTTCAAAACAATCAATTCATTATTGCTTCTGTGTGAAGAATGGACTGGTGGGAGGCAGGTTTGGAAACGGGGGGTGCCCGTTAGAAGACTATTTCAGAGTTCAAGTAAAAGAGAGAATTGAATGGACCAGGATGGCAGCTGTAAAGTCAAAAGTGCAAATAATTCAAAGTACATTTTCAAGGCATATTTGATTTGTCATAACTTGTTAAGTTCAGAATAAGATCAGCTTCAACCTGGAAGAATCTTTGTAAACCCATGAGTCTTACAACTGGCTTCATGGATAGTCTCTGTTCGGTGTTGCAATTTTGTGAATGCACTGAATGTATTAATTTCTGAGGATTGCTGTAACCAATTACTACAGACTTGGTGGCTTCCAACAGAAATTTGTTCTCTAAGACACTGGTAGCCATAAGTGTGAAGTCAAGGTGTCAGCAGGGTTGGTTCCTTCTGGAGGCTCTGAGACAGGATCAAGTCCATGCCTCTCTCCTGGCTTCTGGTGGCTGCAGGGAGTCCTTGGCATCCCTTGGTTGGCAGATGTATCACTCTAAACTCTGCCTCTGTCTTCACAGGGCCTTCTTCCTTATGTGTCTCTATGTCCCAAATCTCCCTCTTCTTTCTTTAATAAGGATATTAGTCATTTGATTTAGGATCCATTGTATGTCCAGAAGGATCTCTTCTCCAGATCTTAATTACATCTGTGAAGACCTTATTTCCAGATAAGTTCACATGCACAGGTACCAGAGGATAGGACTTGGAAATACCTTTTTTGTGGGATGCAGTTCAACCCACTACCCAGAACCTTTTATTTTTCTGTGTGTAATGTGAGAATTACATCAAAACACATAAAACCAAATTAAGTACTGGATTCCATTTACAAACCAAAATACTACACAAATGTTTATTACTTATATATTACAAAATTATTTCATCCATCTGAAGGACAGATTTAACATAGTCAATATATTATTTTAACTATGTGATTTTTTCACAAAGAAATTGTAATAACAATAAAAGGATTTATATCACATTTGCATTTATCTAATGTATAATATTAGCACTTGGGTATAAATACATGCACACCTACATAAATATATTGATATATAAATAAGTAACAGATATGAAAAGGTGGGAGGAAGAGAAGAAAAGAGAGGGGGGATAAGAAGGAATGAGAGGAGAGAGAGGAAGGAAGAGAAAGGAAGAAGGAGTAAAGAAAGGAAGGGAGGGAGGGAAATTTCTTTAGGTATTATACACCATTTTCCTGTCTTGCTCAAACCAAAGCTAGATTTTCCAGTCCTAAAGAAATGGAGGCCATAGGCAAAGAGTAAAAAGAAACAAGAAGTTAATTTTATGCAACACTGAGCTTGGGGATTTAATGATAATTTTTCATGCAATGTACCTCACAATCCAGTGATGTTGACACCATTTCCCCCCTCATTTTGCACCTGAGGTTTACAGAGGTTACACAACTTGCCCAAGATCATGTGATTGCCAAGAAAGTGGCAGACTTGGAATTTGAATCCAGGTTTGCCTGATAGTTGATCCATGGTGCATGAAGTCACCATGTTGTATCGCCAGGCTGTATTCCTGTTTATTACTTAAGCATCCTTTCCTTCATCCAATAAACATTTATTGGGTGACTGAAGTCAAGTGATCTGAGTCTATATTCTTGATAGACTTGGATGTGGTTATATAATGGAAAGAGAGGAATCAAAAATTACTCCTTGTTTTCTGGCTTGATTAACTATGCAGTTGTTCCACATCAAGGAGCTGAAGTTTACAGTGACTGGACTTTGTCGTCATATCTGGGGTGAGTACAGAGCTATACTCTATCATGCAGAGCTCAAAAACAATCCTCTCCTGCCTCCCCATACCTCCAACTGTGCCTGCGCATGCACGCACGTGTGCGCGCACACACACACACACACACACACCATGTTCATGATGCCTGATCATTTCTAACCCCTTGTTTCTGAGATAACTCCTCCAATGATTTAGACCCACAGAGATTTTCCCATTCATATTAGAATATTAGCTCTGGAAAGACCTCAGAGATCACCATCTCTGACTCCTTCATTTTATAGATGGGAAACTGAGAAAGACCCAGAGAGATAAATTTCACTGTTCAGACTCACTCAGCTACTTACTGTCAAAACCAGGAATAGAGCACAAAAGTCTCTTGATTTCCAATCAAATTATCTTTCCTCTTAATCCAAGCTGACTTCTAAAATTCCCTTGCCTATGTAGTCTCTCTTCTTCAACTAGAACTTTATGATAAAATGTTTGGTCCTCTCATTTGTCTCCTCTGCACCTCCTTTGCCTTTCTAGATAAGGTCAGAGACTGCGTCATCATTTGGCATTACACATAGTGCTGACTATATTACACAGGACTATTCAATACACTTAGGGGGTGGCTGATTGATTATGCTGTAGTTCCACATTTGCATACCTAACCTCTCATATTTTTAAGTCTACAATCTGAATCTGCATAGCAGTCAGGTACATTCGGTTCTGGTCTGCTCTAAAGAGAAAGTAAAAACTTGTTCGTTTTATATTTATTATTATAAATGCTATTAATATATCTGTTTAGCCTATCCTTTTTGACAGGCTGAGCAGATACATTAATATCATTTTTTTTTCTCTTTCTTTCACCATCTCTGAACAACTGGGCTAGACTAGGGTCCTAGATTCTGTCTACTTGTTACTGAATTCTGAGCATCTCATTAGTGATCGATGACCTAATCCTTTTAAAATGCCTTCCAAGAAGGCTTCCTTATTGCCCACTCTCTCTCAGGAAGGAGATGGGACAGTAGGTGGGGAGAGGAGTGGAGAAGTCTACTAAATTCACTGAAAACAAATTTTGTGTTTAGAAACAAGTGAGTCTTGGCTCAGTGTTCACTACCATTTTAGGTATCCAGGCAGGATTAATCCTTCATTCACTCTCACTGATATAAAAGGCTCGTGCTTTTCATCTGTTCCCATCTGACACCATACTGCCTTTTGCCTTGTTCCTGGACACACTTTAACAGCTCAAAGAATGCTGCCTCTGGGCTTCCAAGTAGAACCAGAGAGAAAAAAAGCTGCTTCCTAAACTTGTCTCAGCTCTACTGTGATTGCCAGTCTCATTCCAGATCACCTATGACTGCCTTTGAAACCAAAACCATAGGTCCATCTCTCATTTGTTTCTGTGTTGTTGTTTCGTATTTCCTGGATATTACTGGTGTCTAAATGCTCTGTACTAATGACTATTTATGCATAAACCACCCCATGAATATTTTCATAATTAGTATTTTAACTAGTTATTTATGTTAATAACTAGATTCACATGTCTTTACTGCTTAGGGGTTATCAGATCTGACTTAGGAGTCATGCAGATCTGAGCAAAGCATCAGTCTTCTATTTGTCTGTATGACACTGGGCAAAAAGTTTACCCTCTCCAAGCCTCTGTTTCTTCATCCCTTGTTTAAAGATTAAAATGATCTCCACATAGGGTTGTTGTAAGAAATAAAAGATTTAACACATATGAACCTTTTCACATTGTGCCTGACATATAGTGATCCCTTGATAATCACCGGCTGCTCTCAGTGCTATCGTTATAAGGCAATAAAATGTTCCTAGAAGTTATAATAGTGATGGACAGAATCAGAACAAGAGTTTCTTCAGTGACTTTCTGATTTAGAGGAGGAAACAAAAGAAACTCTGGGAAACGCTGGAAACTGTGTTGGTGTGTTCCCCACCCTGTGGGTGGCATGACCCAGTGAACAGGCTAATTGAGCAGCAACCCCAGATAACTTCAGGAGATGATGAATTTTGTGAGCATTATTTGGAAACTTGATCTTGCCAACAAAAATAAGCAGGGGGTCTCTCACAAAAAGAGTTTAAAATGTGGTCACTAAGCAGCATTTTGAACAGCAAATACAGATGGACAGTAATATTTACGGTCAATTTGCCAGAATCAGGTATCAGATGACCTCTGACACTAGCCAACGCTTACTAAAGAGCTAATTAGCTGTAAAAATGAGGTGACAAGTCAATTGTATCAGCACAAAGGATGAATTTGTCATGTGGGATTTCGCTGGTAGTAAGGCCTGCCATTACAGCTTCTGGGTGGCTACTTTGCCTACCAAAGTAGCTAACTTTCCCTGAAGGGAAGAATGAGGTAGGAGTCAAGAGTAAAGGAAACCCAGGAGTGCTCACATCAGGGTCAGGATGTGGCTCAGACAGGAACCTCTTGGGCCCAGAGATACAAGATTTCATGGTCTGGTAGGTGAGAGAAGCCCCATCAGAACTGTTGTTTAATTACTACTAGAAACATTGGCTCTCTTTGACTACTGATAGAAATGCTGTTACTCACTGTGTTTCCCCCTCTGCCTTGGCCAGCAGAACTAAATATTGTTTTCTCCAGTGCACAATGCTTAAATTTATGTGTGTTCATTGAGAATGTTGGAAATCATAGAAAACTTAAAAGAAGGCAAGGGGGCGGAAATCTCTAAATCTCTAAATCCTCCATTCTTAATAATCTGGATTTTAACATCTTGACATTTGGTATAGCTCTTTCTTATAGTACCTTAGTAAAAAAATTGAAATCCGATTGTTTATACAGTTTATGGTCTTTCTTAACTTCACATTGTATCAAAAAACAGATCTGTATGTTAATTACTATTTTTAGTAATAGGATTTAAACAATTTTATGCTATTCCACCATAGGGACAGATCGTAATTTATGTAATTTCTATGTTTCCAAGTTCTCTAGCTTTCAGAGGTCACTCTTGCTTTAATGCTGACATAACAATCGTCTAATTCCCCAAACTGCTGTCCAGGATATTCAGGTTTCCTTACCTAATGCTAGCTGGGGACTCCGAAGGATGTGTACCCATTCCTAGAAACATGTCCTGTGTGTCATATGTCAGCATAGCCTATGCTCACAATGTTAGCTGGCTCCTAACCATTGCTCTCTGTTCTGACACAAATCATAGCTCAAAAACATCTGAGCTCCACATCGCCTTGAAGTAACACAGACATGGCTACACAGGGTAAGAGGAGAGGAATCAACGCTGGGAAGAGAAGACGTGCTCCTCTATTCCTTTGTCCTAACATGAACACAGGCCCCTCCCTCACATCCCTGAAGTCCAGCTAAAACTAGGCTGTAACATTATACAGAATTTTAATGAAAGCTTATGGCTAACATGGGTACAATACAGAATGATTTACTACCAGAAGAGTTTCTCTAGGCTACTCCACATCGGAGGAGCCACCAATAGAAATTTCTAGGCACCTCCATCCCCAAAGTCCTGGCCCTATCTCCTCATTTGGCTTCAGAGGAAGAGTTATGTTTTCTCTCCCTCATTCTAAGACACCCTAGTCTCTTCCACAGAATAATTAAAGTGGAAACTCTCTTTTTTTTTCAGAGAAAATTATCATCCTCATTCATTACCTGACCTCCATGGCCCAAAGAAAGTGATTGTAACAGCTGGCCCTGTCTTTCTCAAAGTCAGGATTATGTATAAGTATCACTGTGTCAACACCAGGACAAATATTTCATGTTTTTTTTTTTCAGCAAGAAGTGAACCTATAAGTTCTTCCTGGTTTGTTCTGCACACCAGCTCCTGAAACAAAATATTTAGACAAAACACATACCCATCTCTCAAGAACTGCAAGAACATTGAAGTACCAATCAGATGAAATTTATATTAAAGTAGAAAGTAGTTTGGTTGATTCATTCACTATCTACCTACTAACCTCCCCCTGCCATTCTTCAGCGATTTATACAGGTAAGATATTTTACATCTCAGTCTGAAGCATCTGCCTTCAAGTTCACGGAGACTTCACAGTTTTTCTCCAAGGGCAATTGATAAATTCTCTATCTCCACGTGATGCCACTAGTTCTAAATAATAACTGTTAGCAAAAATTGAATGATATTTCTGCAATGTCAAAAACATTATTGCTGTGAGTTCAATGGTGTCCCTTAAACAGATATGTCCAGGTCCCAAAGCCTAGTACCTGTAAATGTGACCTTACCTGGAAATAGGGTCTTTGCAGATGCAATTAAATTCAGATGAGGTCACATTGGAGTCTACTGGTCCCTTATCCAATGACTGATGTCCTTATAAAAAGAGGGAAATTTAGACACAGACACAGAGGAGAGAGGGCCATGTGAAGAAACAAGTAGAGACTGGAAGGATGCATCTACAATGTAAGGAACACCAAGGATTGCCAGTGACCACCAGAAGCAAGGAGAGAGACATGGAACAGAGAACCTCTGGAAGGAACCGAACCAGACATTGCTTGGATTTTAGACTTCTAGCCTTCAGAACTGTAAGAGAATAAATTTTGATTCTTTTAAGCCACTTAGTTGGGATAATTTGTTATGGCAACACTAAAAAACTCATATAATTCCTATTTATTTAACCCCCTGTTTCTCAGTGGGGGTGAGTTTGTCCTCCAGGGGACATTTGGCCATGTCTGGAGAGGTTTTTGGTTGTCACAATGGAGGCAATGCTACTGGCATCTGGCATCTGGCATCTGGCATCTGGTGGGCAGAGACCAGGGATGCTGCTAAGGATCCTACAATACACAGACCAGCCCCTGTAAAAAAGAATGACCCTGTCTAAAACGTCAATAGTGCCAACATTGAAAAGCTCTGACTTAATCTGTCCCTTGTATTTGGAGATTTTCTTTCCCTTTTTTATTTTTTCTGCCATAAATAATGCTGCAGCAAACAGCATTGTGCACAATTATTGGTCAACTAGTAGTATAAATTTCATTAATTTCATTTCTCAGGGAACTGTGTATACATTTTTCTTATGGACATCTTGTCATTTCTTGTCATTCTATTTTAATGCTTTTATGAAACAGATAAATTATAAACAATAAGTACATGAAAGAATGAAAAGTCACAAACATTTCAAAGGTAATAGAAGACTCAGTGCCTCCTATAGTTACCTTTTGATTTGTTGTAATATTCCACACAGCAGGGAGACATTGTGTAAGAGTCTTTTTGTGTGTGTGTGTGTGTGTGTGTGTGACAGAGTCTCGCTCTGTCACCCAGGCTGGAGTGCAGTGGCACAATCTCGGCCCACTGCAAATTCCACCTGTCAGTTCCATGCGACTCTAATGCCTTAGCCTCCCAAGTAGCTGGGACTACAGTTGGCTGCCACCAAGCCCAGCTAATTTTTGTACTTTTAGTAGAGACAGGGTTTCACCATGTTAGCCAGGTTGGTCTCGAACTACTGACCTCAAGTGATCCACCTGCCTCGGCCTCCCAAAGTGCTGGGATTACAGGCGTATTGTCTTAAATATTTAAGTAATCCAACCACCTCAGCCTCCCAAAGTGCTGGGATTACAGGCATGAGCCACCGTGCCCAACAAAAGTATCTTTCTCATAACAGCTGACATAAACAATGTGCTATTTTCGGATTTTAAAAATCTGTGAATGTCACAATAGCGAAGACTTGGAACCAACCCAAATATCCATCAATGATAGACTGGATAAAGAAAATGTGGCACATATACACCATGGAATACTATGTAGCCATAAAAAAGGATGAGTTCATGTCCTTTGCAGGGACATAGATGAAGCTAGAAACCATCATTCTCAGCAAAATACCACAAGGACAGAAAACCAAACACCACATGTTCTCACTCATAAGTGGGAGTTGAACAATGAGAACACATGGACACAGGGAGGGAGCATCACACACCAGGACTTGTCAGGGAGTGAAGGACTAGGGGAGGGATAGCATTAGGAGAAATATCTAATGTAGATGACGGGACGATGAGTGCAGCAAACCACCATGGCACGTGTATACCTACATAACAAACCTGCACGTTCTGCATATGTACCCCAGAACTTAAAGTATTTAAAAAAAAAAAAAAAAGGTCATATGACCAAGCCAAAAAAAGAAATCTGTGAATGTAACAACGTTATGTTTTATAATAGAAAATTTTAATTTTTTACATGAAAAAGAATTTGATCTAGCCATTGGGAAGACTTTTATACTAGAAGGTACATAACATTGTTCATTTTAGCAATGGAGAAAAGAGGTGATTAAATTGATATCTGAGCCTCAATGCCCATGACCTGACCAGGTCTTTTTCTATTAGATCCCAGGAAAACCCTGCTGCTCAGGTGTGATCATACTCTCCTGCGAGTATTGGGCTGCCAAACAATACCTCTTTATTTAGATCTCTAGTTGGTCCTCTCCTCCTCCCTAACCCTGTCCTGTTGAGTCAGTCAAGGGTAACTGAGGGTATGAGGCTGATTGCTGAGACAATGCAGAGCAGAAATTCTGGTTCAATCAATATTCCATAGTAATCTCTTGCAGCCTTGGTCCCAGCTGGGAACTTGCACACATCAGGCTCCTGGGAGGTTTCTCAAAGGTTCTCTTCCATGCTTCAATGGAAATGTCAGAATACACTCCTGGGTTATGTGCCAAAGGATGTTACCTGAGGCCTTGAACTAGAAAAATCAATAGTCCAGAGACACTGAGAATGGAAGATAAAATAGCTAACTGAAAGTTAAGAAAAATTATATGCATGTATCTGACTTTTAGCAGACTACAAAATAAATTTAACCCTGGCAGCCTAGAAGGAAAAGTGAAAAAATATCTAACTAAAAACAATTATTTTGTTAGTTCTAATCTTCTCTTAACACTACTTAAGACAATTCCTTTGGTGGTTCAAAATTGGGACAGAGATACAGATTTTACTTATTATAACACCATCAGAATAATAGTCATCACTGAAATAAGGCCAAATAGTGGCTCTGGAGGCGTAAACAATTTAGAAAGGCAAATGAAAATATACTTGAACCTCAAGGAAAGCAAATTCTAGTACAGCAGTAGCCCCAGATCTGTGGCTTCACTTTCTGAGGTTTCAGTTACCCAGGATCAGTTGCTGTCTGAAATATTAAATGGAAAATTCCAGTTGACAGAGAGAGGCCATGTTCACATAACTTTTATTAAAGTATATTGTTATAATTGTTCTCTTGTTATTATTAATAGTTATTGTGCTGATCTCTTACTAGGTTCCTAATCTATCTATGACACTTTACCATTTGTATATACAGGGGGAAAACAGCATATATAGGGTTCCGTACTATCCATGGTTGTAGGCATCCACGGGGGTTCTTGAAACACATCCCCTGCAGATGAAGAGGGAGTATTGTAATCAGTTTCTCAAAGCTATTCACAACAGGTGGAAACGGAGCTATATCATAGCAACAGTTCTTTGGGACACGGCGCAATTGTTAGTTTTACCGCACATTCCAGGCACCATGTTGCTATTGCCATTGAATCTCCCTAAGAAGTCACTGTGGCATGTGGCTGAGAGCCAGTAAAAAAAAAAAAATTCATCACTCCATAATGCCAGGAGATTCCAGTTTAAGCGACCTTGAAATAAGCAAATCAACTAACATAGTAAACATTTGTGGCTATGACTTTTATTACCAGAGGACAATTTACTTCAAATAAGTATTCTCCACAGATTTTCTTTAAAGAGCAGATATCCAAAGTGCCTAAATGTTTGTTTACTATCCTTCAGGCCCCCAAGTTCATAGGCAGGAAATATAAAGAGCTGACTAAAGATTAGTGGAAACTGAAGTTGAAGCACTTCTGAAATAATAATTATGAAAAAGTAATTACATTAAATTGACTCAGTGTTTTGGAAACATGCCAAATGCTTAAAAATGAATAATGCCTTTTACCTTCTCCTTCAATATCTGTTAGCCAAAATGACAAAGGGTTGAACTGAAGATGTTACTACTGCTGAAAAATCTGATATCACAGACTTAGCGCTAAACTTAAGTCTGTTCAATTGGCTCGTTTCACAGTCTCAGCTCTAGAAAGTTTAAATGAATTGCCACCAGATTACCGGACTTCCAGACCATTTTTCCTATCATTTATTTATTTTTATTCAAATTATACAGCAAGTAACATTCTTGTTGCAGAAAATTTGGAAAATTCATGAAAGCACTAACAAACAAGAATTATGCGTAATCCATGTACTCCAAAGATAATCATTACTAATATTTAAATAATTTAACTCTGCCTTTTTACAAAATCGGAACCATACTGTGGATATTATTTTGTAAGCTGTTTTTGTTTCCACGTAATAATATATTTGAACTTTTCCATGGCATTGAATATTATTTTACCATACCATTCTTTAAAACTACATAGTATTTCAGATTATGGATACGGAATAAATTATTGTAGGAAATCTAGGTTATTTTCAATATTTTAGTATTAGAAATACCGTGCTCGGGAGATAGAAATCTACATGCACATTTCTATTTCTTTGGAATACATTATTAAAAGTAAAATTGCTGGCTTAATGGAAAAACACTTTAAACTCCCAAGTAAAGCTCCCTCCCAAGTTGCATCAGTACTAACTTCTGACCCACTCACATCAACAATAGTCATTATATTTGTAAAACTCTTTTTCTAATTGATAAGCAAAGAAAATGGTAGCTTGCTGATTTACATTTATTTGATTACTAGAATTTGATTTTATTTTCTTGAAGTGTATTGACCATTTAAATCTTATATTTTTTAAATTGTCCAAGGCCAACTTATCTGCTTTCCAACTTGCTGTGTGTGCAAGGAATTAGGATTTTGTTTCAGGGTTGTTTTTGTTTATTTTTGTTTTGCTTTCATTACTACATGTTATGGCTTCTCTAATAAATAAAGCACGAGGAATTACTTTATAATAAAAAAAATAGTTAAACAATTTTACACCAGACTTACTTATTGGTGGCAAAGCAGGGCCTAGGAACCAGAACTTGTCACTCCAAGAACAATGAACCAATATCCTCAATTTTGACCCCCAAAAGCTTCAACGTTAACAAGTTTCAACAAGGCAATCACTTCTGCTTTATTTGTTGGATAAACTGTTGTCATATATAATCACTGCCTAGATCTTCCCTGTCCAACAAAAAATATAACAATCTATATGTTTATAATTTAGGTATCCCATTGCAAGTGAAAGTTTCAGTGATTCTTTAGCAAAATTATCATATTGTTGTCTTAGAGAAAAACAATTCCTGTGGGCTTTCCCTCCTACAAACACAGGTTCAGAAAAAAAGGTGACTCTGCACCACCTGAGCTTATACATTCTTGTTTTGACCATCCCTGCTGGTTCCCAGTAAGATCTACTATAACTGGAATCATGCTCAGGAGATGTCTGAGTGACTGGGCAGCAAGTCAACCCCAAAAGAAGTCTTCATACCATTGAACAACATAAGCATATTTCACTCTCTTTTCCCCCCTACCCCACAGACGCTTTCATGTTATTTTATGATGTGACTCTTCCCCATCATTCTGTGTTTTTGTGAGCAGTGAACAGGAAAGACATAGCAAGTCATATATGCTAAGTAAATATGGCCAGTTCTTAGATCTAAAAGACAGAGGCAGATAAAGCTAGAAGTCATCACTATTTAAAAACACAAACAAACTTCAGCAGCAGAGCACTTAACTGGTAGCTTTCGCTCAAGTGGAAGTCTCTTTGCTTCAGCACAGCGAATGGATGCCAGGCTGATGTGGGGTAAATTTGTAATAATAACTCATTTGGACATACGAGAAGCCCAATATTAACAAAATATATATGGATAAGAGATCTCTGTATTTAAATTTCTCCTGACACTGCTGTCCCACAAAACTGGAGTACTCTACCTGGAAAGCTACAAAACTAGAACATAATTTCCCTAGAGCTCAAATATGATTCTCCCCTTTGTGCCTCAGAAAGTAAAATTAAGAGGTGGGGAGGAAGAGAGAGTCGAGTCACCAACTTTAATCCCTTTTATCCAGTTCTTCCTTGTCCTGCTTTATACTCTCCATAGCCACAAAAACCACCAATTACACGTGGTAGAAAAGTAGGAATTCAAGTAGTATCCTGCAAAACACTTTATAATATATGATAAATGTGATTGTGAAATAACAAATCAAAATGTTCTCTAGTAATCATTTTATATGCATATCTTATAACTACATGATATTTGTACATTAATGTTTTCTCTTTAAAACATTTACATGATTCTTGAAATTGTCTTTTTATTCACTGTAATCCTGCACCTACATATCACCTAAAATTGCTTCATTTTATGTAAAGCCTTTTTTAAGTGGAAAAGGAAAGTAACAAATTGAGATATTACCAGTTTTAGTTGGGAATAGTCATTTAAATATGAAAAGTGAAGTGGAAAATTAAAATAATCACCTAGGGTACCCTAAGTAGGGAAAAGTCACTTGCAACTCAGATATTGCCGTGGGTTTTCACACACTTTCATGGATAGAGATGGCCTTAATTGTTTCTCCAATGTGACTTCGAATAGAGGAGAATTGAATAGGTTGGCATGTCTTGCAGAAGGTATTTTAAACCTGTCTCAATAGCTTCTTCAATGAGGAAAAAGTGAGGAGGCAGTTTTTCCAAAGGCAGGTGCATTCATTTTAGTGAGGGCAGACAGAAATAGGGCACATTTGTTATCTAAGCCTTCCTTCCCAAACTTGTTTTTAAGGTTTTATGGCAAGAAAACCTGTGCTTTTCTTCTGCTATTGGGCTTTCAGATGATTTTTCTAAACAGCAAAGAAGCCTCTGGCATTTTTTACATTGCAACCAGCAGTTGCTTGGCTGCACTATCAAAGCAGGCCCAGCAGATCCTCTTGAATGGAGAATCTAAGACCCACCACAGACTCTGACTGCACTAATGAACTAAGAGCACAGATTCCATGGGGTTCCAGTAAGGCAGCAGGGGGACATAAAATCCCATGGAGACGGGACCAGGCTGCAGCCATAAAGAATCAAGTTGTCTTCATAGGTGCTGTAAGTTCCAACATCTGCTGGCCATATAAAACAAAGTGGCTAATGGACGATATGAAAAGGTAAATATACCATGAAAAGTTATTTTGTTACTCTTCTTGGCACTGGTCATATCAAGGTTTGGGGGTTTTTTGTATTAAGCAAACGTGTATGTAAATTTTCTTTAGCAAATAGCAGAGTCAGATGAATTACTTTCCTAAATTATTTTAACATCATAATACCTGGAGTAATAGAGTAAAATGTTTTAAACAAGAGCACATCTTAAAACAGCAATCCTGATGAAACCAATGGGACTCTTCTCCTAATGGAAGATTCAGCAAAACAAGGAAACTGTATCTACAGATCCAGATAGCACTTAAACAAAACAAAAACTCAATGGCAAACGTACACAGTTATTCATGGAGAAGTCAGTCAGTAGTTAAGGACTCAGGCTTCAGAGTTAGGAGGCTCTAGGTTCAAATCCCCAGTCAGGCATTTACCAGGTATATAACTTCTCTGAGATTCCATTTCCTTCCTACATAAAATGGGAATAAAAATAACTTCCTCACAGAACTGTAGGCAGATTAAAATAAAACATTTGAATATGCAGAACAGAACTAAAACAAAGTGAGCACTCAATAAATGGTAGCATATTATTATTTCTACTACTATTGACTATTTATACCCTAGTTTGTCTCAGGATAGTTTTAAGGTGGCCTATCAAAATAAATTACACAATGCAAAATAACACAAATAAGAAGTAGATGGGGGGAAATAAGAATTAAGGAATGTTTTAGGCAAAGAATTCATTTTTGCTCTGTGGTTCCATCAGATTAAAATGTGTATTTTTTCTTCATGAAATACTCATCAAATACACAGAAACTGAAACCAAGGCACAACTTCGCAACAATAAAAAGGACTCTTGGGAAGACTAAAAACTTCATTTTTATTTCACTTCAGGTCACAGACTCTTGCTCTTGCTCCCATGAAAATACCGGTTATCAGGAAACAGGCTACCATAAACTTTAGTGGCTGGGGCACAAGTACCAAGAGCCAGAATAATATGGCCTTAGCTGGATCTTTTCTAAAAGAGCCATACAAACTTCCCTTGCACTTTGCACTCCAGTCTTTCACCCATCCCTTCCCTGATCTCCGTGCTTAGCAGGCTGTGTAACACCACACAGTCACTCAGTGAGACCTCAAAAAATAAGATCCCATAATAAATTTTATCTTAGAAAAGATACACTACATCACTTTCAGTGTCAGATCTCTAGGGAGGAAAGCATCTTGGCATGTAAATTTACACAAGTCTACTTTTGAATATTAATTATGTATCACACTACCTCCTCACATAATTATTTTTACTATAAATTTGGAGCCATTACCCAGCAAGCTATAGGATTAGCATTTTAAAGACTTGCTGGAGATGGGAGATCAACCAATAAACATACTCTTGGCCCCCCGTTGAGAGATCCTTTAATTTCTGATGCTCAAAGTATATGTTTATTCTGACAGACTGAGAACTGGAAAGACTTGTAACACAGAGATGAGAAGAAAAACGTTTCCCCTTGAATGCCAAGTCCAGCTGGATGACTATGTTTCCATGGAATTCATTGTGGAGGAGTATCCCGGACTAGTGTTTAAGATCAATGGAAAAAAATTCTGCAATGAGACAGTGACGTCTGTTCATAGGCAAAGGAACGAGGAAGTGGAGCATGGAGGCAGATATTTGCCCTTCCTGCTATATCCACTGGACCTACAAAGCGCTCATTACCGATTTGAAGCCATAGAGAGTTGCCGAGTGTCATTTTAAATGCTAAGCCAAGCAGTTCCTCCAAACCTGTAGACCCCTGACACTCTTTGATGCTGCTATCACCACTAAAAATCAGTACAGGTGAGTCTCAGACTGATGTTCAGTCAAAAGAGTCTGCTGAAATTACTATTATGCACAGGAAGTTCCCCTGAGAAAGCACCAGAAGGTGGACAGAAAGGCCAGTTAAGAGGGGAAGGTGCCACTGTCCTCTCAAATGTGCTTTCTTCTGTAGAGCAACGAATATTGCAGAATACATCTTTGGCAACTGAAGCAAAGAAGATGTCTGATTCAGACTGATTTTGTAGGGTTAGTCCTGAAGAGAAATGCTTCCTTTTAAGCAAATCTATCACTACCACTCATATCAGTCTGGCCTAGCCTGACAATAGCTATGCCTGCAACCATAGCTAGGGAGTGTCTCCACCTCCACCTCCCACTGCCCAGCATCTTTAGGATAACTATGGAGAATAATTCATAGCCTAGGTTCAGCCTGGCAGCCCTTCCTAACATCCTTAAGAGCCACAAAAGGTTGGGAACAAAATTCTTGTCATCTTTTCCTGCAGTTTAGACTGTGTGTGACTCAGCTCACATGGATGGTTTTTTGTTGTTGTTGTTGTAATGAGTAGAAGACAAGGGAGTGCTGAGGCTTGAGGTCAAAATGAAATATTTTTCTTTCAAAATAGTCATTGAAGGGAAGAATACTGCATCGTTTTAAAACTGTATTCTTATTCAAAATTGCTTCTTAAAAATGGCTGTACAATAATTTGGATGTACATAAAGGTTCACATGTTGTATGATTCCATTATATGTAAAATATCCAGAATAAGTAAATCTATGGAGACAAAAAGTAATTTTGTAGCTGCTAGGCACTAGGGGAAGAAGAAAATAGGGAGTGACTGCTTAATGGGTGTATCTCATTTGGGGAGTAATGAAAATGATTTAGAACTCAATAAAAGTGATGGTTGCACCATATGATGAATGTTCTAAATGCCCTGAAGTGTACACTTTAAAATAATTAATTTTATGTTATGTAAACTTGTGAATTTCACCTCATTTAAAAAGATAATTTATGGGGAACTTTGGTGAAATTTGACTATGAATGGATATTAGGTGGCATTTTGGAATTATTAATTTTTTACATATGATCATGGTATTGTGTTACACAGGAGAATGACATTTTTTATTCTGTTTTCAAAGGTAAGTGCAGAAATCCTTAGAAGTATCATGAAATCTGCAGCTTAACTTTCTAATAGTTCAGCAAAAGTCATCCATTTCTATACAGAAAGAGATTAAAGCACACAGCAAAAAATATGATTTTTGAATCTAAGTGTAGGCTATGGGGATGCTTGTTGTACTAGTCTTTCAACATTTTAATATCTTTAAAATTTTGCAGAGAAATATTGGGAGAATTTTTTTTTCGATGATCTCCTGAAATTCAGAGTAAAGTTCAAGGCTTACATCAACTAATTGATTTATTAGTTAATTAATTAATGCAAAACATTGTTGAGCACCTGGTAGATTCCAAGTGCTATGCTAGGTAATCCAAGTATAATAATGAACAAAACAGATGTAATCTCTGCTCTCATAAAGCCTGCAGCCCAGGGAGGAAACCCATAAATAATTAGGCAGCACAGTATGAGCCATGATGGGAAGATGCAAGATGCTAAGAGAATGTAGAGGAAGAAAGACAAAAGCTAAGACCTGAAGGACCTTATTTAGAGCGTTATAGAAAAAAACCATTCAATGATATTTGTTAAAGCACAGTAGGGCAGACTTTATTCAGGACCCTGGCAACAGATATAGGGACCGTGGCAATGGGATTTTGCAGTGGTGAACAGAGACTGGATTCAACTTCAAATACAGCATAGACAAATGGTAATTTACAACCAAGAAGCAGGGTGGGGTTTAGCGGATGGAAAATTACTAAGAGAAAACATCAGGCGTGAGGTATGTTCTGGCTAGACGGACCTAATAGGATTCTTGCTGAAGAAAGACCAGGGCAATCAGATGTCACCTGGGAGATGATGGAGGTTGAAGAACCCAATAAGATAGCAAGGGAATCCGATATTGAAGATGGAGGATTCTCGCTAAACTGACTTAGCAGTGTTCTTTGCTAAAGCTGGATTTTACAAGGAAGTGCACAGAAGGGCCTAGGAGAAGTTTCAAGAAGCTAACTAAAGTTTGGTCAAACAAAAAATCTTTGTAAAGTCAACCAAGTAAACAGAGAAAGAATATTCCAGGTAAACCCATGGGGTGAAGTCCTAGAGGTGAGATTCTGGGCCAGATGCTGCAAATCAAAATCCCTGCAGAAAGAGCCAGACAGCATACATGAATGAAAACCAGAAACAACCCCATTTTTAAAGGGTCATCGAGTCTATTGTGGGTGCACCACTGAACTCCAGTCAACAGAAAGCCAGGAGGTGTGTAGTGGGGGGGATGGGGGATGGATGAGAAAAATCAGGGACCAGGGAGGTCAGGGAATCACCCCCAGTCCCAGTCCAGAGTCCTTTCCCCTTTTCTATCTTGCTTTTGGAAGTGTAGCCCTTTCCTAAAGAAGAGCAGTCGGGGCAGCCAAAACTATGTTCAAGGCATTAGGAAATCACTAGGGCTGGGTGAATAACCATGACCATGACAATTAGCCAGGCACAGATCTATACCTGTACTCATGCAATCTGGGGCCTTACTACTACGCATATTTTTCATTGAAAAAAAAAATACAATTGGAGAGAGAAGCATAAGCACAGAGTGGCAATTCCTAGAGCTGTAAATCTTCAGTATATTCTAAGTTAAATTGATTGTCCTCCTAGAGCTCCTTAAACATAATCACATAGCAAAATGATGAGACAGCTCAGTCTTCAGTTTTCTTTTGTTTTGTTTGCCTGACTGTAGCCAAACTGGTGCTGATTCCCATTAGAGACATGAGGAAAACACCCTAACTTCCTTTCTCCCCTATTTTCACTGTAGGGCAGACAGAGGAGGAGAAGACAAGAAGGTGAAGTTTTAGGAAAATAGAATACTTGAGAAAACCTTGAAATTAATATGGTGTTTGGCCTTTTGGCAATAAATAAATTAGGCTAAACAGCTTTGAGTTATCCTTTTTCCAAGGCTTAGTAGGGGTTAATATTAAGGAAGCGGGAGAACTTGGCAGAATGGGAGGTGCCCAGCACTGTGTTTAAGATTTCAGTCTGGGAGATCTGAGGGGTTTCTGCAAAATCCATGATAGCCTCCTGTGCCCCGAGAGACGCCAGGATATCCATGAAGACTTGGAGTGCCCACTTTACAATGAGAGCCCTAGAAGAAAATGCTCCACTCTTTCTATCTTGAAACACATCTCTTGGTGTTATTTTATTCTATTCTAGGGCCTGAGAAGAAGCCTGGCTGCTAATTCACAGCTCCAGCCCTTTGAAGTGCCATTGATATTCCAAACTCGGGGAGTCTCCCGCATCATAATGGAATCTTCAACCCGCCCCGGGCTACACTACAAATAAACTTGCTCCAGCGAATCTGCAAGCAGGCCCTGAGCACCAACGCCAGCCGACCTCTGAGAAAGCAGCTTGGGCAGCATAAGCTTTGCAAAGGAAAATAAAACCCTCAGCATGGAGTCTCAAACAAGAAAAACAGTGAGATATTTAAACCTGACCATTTCTTTTTAAAGACTTGGGTGTTCTTCAGAAAGGGAATTTCCCTCCCACCCCAGAAGGGTCCAAAGTGTTACTCATATTATTTACAGAGCTTTGAAGTGTGCCTCCAAAGTTTGAGTTCAGCTCTGAGGAATGTGAAGGTCAAATCATTTTCCCTTTCTGATGAAGGAAGGCTGTGAATTTAATACCACAATTTATTCAAAACAAGGAAATACACTGAGGCACTCTCCACTATTAATGCACAACAGTAGACGGTTGGAACCATATCATACTCCAAAGAGTTTATATGGTTTGGCCAACAGTGGTGATACATTTAATGAGCCTCTGGTTAATCCATTCCTACCAGACTCAGCACCTGTAAAATGCAAGACACTTTGCTTCTAATAATAGGAATTGAGTTAATTTATTTAAACAATGTTAGAGTCATCATTTTCTAAAAGTAAAATAATTAAACATATATTCCTATAGTATGTGTATATTTTATAAAAACTGGAGGTTAAATAGCACATCTGGGGCATCTGGCTTTTCCTGGTAACCCTCCAGGTGACCTCTCTTTTTAAAAGTGGCCTTTCGAGCTTTATTATCTTAACAAGAACCCCCATTTATATAGCTGCTTTCTTTATGGAGCTTGAAGTGCTTTGTTGACCTTGGAATGCCCTTCATGCTTAGGAGGATGTTCTCCCTGGCCCACAGAGCTGGCGAGACATTTATAGGCCAGGAACCAAAAGGCTTGGCTGCAGTCAGTCAGTGGTGAATGTACGTCCAGAACTGTTCTCTCAGCTGGAATGGTGCATAATATTTTAGTCTACAGGACCCAGCAGTGTGCTGTCACTACACACTTGAAGAGGCTACAAGGAGTCCAATGTTCTGAGTCAATTCTGTGCTCTCTCACTTACTGGTTGGTAACCATAAGCACATAGCTTAAATTCCTGTAACCTCCTCTTCCCCACCTGTAAAATGGGATTAATAACACCTACCTCATACATCTGTCATGTAACACTTTAGGATTCTTCTATATTTGCATAGCTGTCTCCTTCCATTAGTTTGTATAGGGCTGACTTAATGTTTTTGGTTGAATAAATGTTGAATGACCTGGCATTGTGTTCATAGCTTTACTTAGATTATTTTATTTAATATTTACTATAACCACCTGGGCTAGGTACAATTATTAGAAGACATGACAAGGTGATAGTTAAAACAGTTAAGAAACTTGCCTGAGTTCATGAACTAGTTGCAATTGGAATTCAAAGTAAAGAAGGCGCATGCAGTGTCTCACACTTGTAATCCAAGCACTTTGGGAGGCTAGGTGGGTGGATCACCTGAGGTCGGGAGTTTGAGACCAGCCTGGCCAACATGGTGAAGACCTATCTCTACCAAAAATTAGCCAGACATGGTGGTGGGCAACTGTAATCCCAGCTACTCGGGAGGCTGAGGCAGGAGAATTCCTTGAACCCGGGAGGCAGAGGTTGCCATGAGCCGAGATGGCACCATTGCACTCCAGCCTGGGCAATAAGAGTTAAAGTCTGTCTCAAAACAAACAAACAAACAAGTAAGTAAAGCACTTCCGCCTGTAAAGCCTGTGGTCTTGATCAGGATATTGTCTTATTCTTGGCCATCTTAGATCTTGACATATACAGTAGGCATCTAAATAAATGATAGTGATGTAATATACTAAGAAGACTTGATAAATTGCACCTTATGGCGATCTTGTGTTTTTTCTGGCCATTTTCAATGAACCTGGTCCACTTTGGGAAGCCTGTACAGGACCACATAAAAAGTGCACAACTCTCTCACTGTTAAAGGCCTTCAGGTATTTCTCCTTGGCTGGTGTGTCCCCTCCTCCTCACGCTCATCTTGCCTGGTTTTGTGACTAGTCCTCCTATGCTATTATTCCTTGCCTTTGGCTTTGCACCTATCTGGTGACCTGGTTTTGAACTTGTTCTTTCTACAGGAGGTCAAATACACCAGTAGTCTGGAATACGGGTGCCTCCAGTAATATACAAGGACTTTCCAAAAGATACGTCAAGGAAGGTTTTAAGTGAGTCAACTTCCAGATCCTCAACTTTTGTGTATAGTTTTTCCTAAAACTAACTTTACCTGAGAGAAAGCTCATTGAAAAGGAACAAACTCTTATTTCTCACTTCCTCTTTTATTTCTCCCTTCTTACAAAAAAAAAATTACGTGTTTCTTTCTTTTCTAATCTTACCAAAAGTGCATGGCCCAAGGGCATAAAGACCTCAAGGGTGCCAAACAGAGAATTGGAAACTATTTGTGCCTGTCACTAAATTTCCAATAATTCTCTTTCAGCCACACTGAAGAAAGACTTAATTGAATTGACAGTTAATGGATCATTAAAAGTAATTTTTGATTATTAGGTTGGGAATACATCAGGATTTTAGATGATTGAGAAATCTTGCTATAACAAAACTTTTTTCCTTCTTGTCTTGTTTACTAAATTTTAGTGTTTTTATTTATGAAAATTAAAACTAGGAATAGAAATTACGCTGAACCCTTGTCTCATTCTAGCAATACTGGGGTATCCACAATTCAACTGAAATAAAATTTAATTGAATTTAAAATATATGTATAGTCCCAGCCATCTTATAGGAGATGCAGCTTCAATAAAAATTTGTCTTTTTAAATTATTTATCAAAATATATAACATGTTTGTGTTATTTTGACCAATTGGTTCTATTAATAGTCATAAAAATAATTCAGTCAATATTTTAAAATTTATAGCTTGATGGCTAGAAGAAAAAATTTAATTAAAATATTAATGTGTATACATACTTTGTAGTAGAGAATCATGATATAATGGTCCATAACACCTTCATGCGTAAAATGTATTACATAAAAATAAAATTCACTGGGGAAAGCGGAATGGAAAATGACTTCAAAAGAAAAATAAATGAATGATGTAAACGTTCAGTCTGTTAAAGGAGAGTTTGTTTGTGTATCTTTAAATAGGTGATGGTTGATATCCAATCAGTATTTAGATTCCATTGAGTGCATTTTAAAGGGTGATGTAACAATTTTATTTAAAAGTTCTATATTTACAATGTTTTATTTAAAACGTCAGTATTTACAATATGGTGAAAATCCATCCATTCAACTACTCTATTTATACTTGAAATCTAAAAGGGGATACTAAATTTTTCAAAATTCTCTTAAAAAGTACATGTGAGCAAACTTTGAAGAGCACTTTATATGTTAAAGAGAGAAAGAAACAACACTCATTTCCGTTGTCTGTCAAGCATACAGTAGGTGCTTAATAAAAGTATGTTAAATGGAGGAAGGTTGAAGTCCTTTGTAAATTAAAAATCACTCTATAATGTCAGTGATGCAGCATTTTCACATCGTGTGCCTACACAGGTCTTCATAAGAAGTGTCACAGATTTGTTTCAAAATGAGAGACTAGCACAAGCCCTATCCTTATGCATGGTCTTCGTCACTTTCACAATACCCTGACAGACTTTGAATATATTTTGACCTGTGAACCATGTACTACAGCTAATTCAAAAACTAAAAGTATTGAAAATAATATTTCCACCAACCACAGTCCACTGCTGAACCTGATACATTTTAATTCATTTAGCTTATTTAAGAATATTTTCTGAATCAAGACTCAGGCTTGAAGTCCCTGGATGTGTTTTCTCCATATGATTGTGGATGCATATTTTATTGATTTTGCTGCAGGAACAGTAATTGCTAAATTGGAACTCCATGAAATGTGTACATATACCCACAGCAGCTTAATTTATTTAATGGTTTTAAGCAATTTACAAAAAGTGACTTACGTTTTTGGCTAGCTACCTATATTTCTCCTTTCTTTCTCATTCCAATAGTCAATTGAGTCTGGGACGTTTCATTGAGCATATTTGAATGTAGGGCAGAACTATTTTAATGGCACATTTAGTGTCCATTTGTAATCATGTTTTTTGTCATTAAAATGTGCACTAGGGAGGGCCATGACAGGAACACTAATTACAGTCATGCCGAAACTGGGATGAAGAGAAGGAGGTCTACTCTCTCACACCCTATTCCAATTTTTCACCAGCATGTTGACCTCAATAAGACCTCCACTCCCTTGATCCTTCCATTCTCTGCTAGTCCATCAGCTCCCTCTGGTTTGATTTCCTTCCCTACTGAGGCAGGACCCCATGGTGCAGCATTTCAACCTTTCTTGTCAGCACCTTTGATTTCCTTAGCCCTTTGCCTTCTGCCACAGACCTATCCCCCCTACCCGCCCCCCACCCCAGCTAACCTCCAACTCCAGATTCCTTCAGTAATCCATCTTGTCTATGCCATGGAGACTGTCACTGTGACTTCTCTCCAGCACAGCTGGAGAGAATCATATGACCCTTCAGATTGGTGCCACTGCAGTTCTGATCTCAGCTGAATTCTCGACCTGTCCTGAGCCGGCTCCCACTCACATTTCCCTCGTGGGCTCTTCTGAAACCTTGCTCCATTCACTCTAGCAGATGACCCCACCCCACATTCTGAGAGAAATAAGTGTGTGGTCTTTTTCCCAAGTCAAACCAGAGATGGTGATGGGCTCTCTGACCAAGTGGACCACATGACTAAGGAGGAACACGGGGTGGCAGGTACCACTTACTATAGAAGCAGTACCTTCACCAGAGAGAAACCATCGTAATTCACGTGCAAGAAAAGTAAAAATGTCAGCCCAGACATTTAAGGACCTGCTAAAATCTAAATCCAAAACCTAGTGGTTAACCCCAGATGCCAGGTAAATAACCTTGCGAACCAAGGGATAAAGCCAGAACAGAAGAGGATGAAAAAGACTAGAAACAAAGAGCAAGGAAAGAAAACAGAGGAGAAGTGGGATTACAGTAAGATAAGAGACAGTCAGGAGAAGGTTTTCTTAACCCAAGGTTTGTGCTTAAGAATTCAGGGATTCTATGAACTTGAATGGGGAAAACACTGTGGTTTTGTTTTCACTAATTGTTAGCAGAATTTGAGCATTTCCTTCATTAGGAGTGCAGGCAGCATATGGTGGTAATAGCGATATCTGTGATTTTGCCACCAAGTGAAGCCAGTGACACTTTTGTATTCTATTACAATTGTTGCAGATTTCTCAAAATATTTATTTCCACTCATAATTACTTCAAATTACGGTAGTTATTAAACACATTACTAGATCTTGTTATTTAATGCGTTAGAAAAGAAGCATATATATTACTATATTGCTAACTTTTTAAATATTTTACTAACCGTGTTACAGTATACTTGATTTCCTTTGTAACTCTATGTATTGCATTTTACGGGCTTCAATCTAACATGCCTGAATCAGATTCATAAAAAATGTCATGATAGGATCAAAATTCAATAGGAAAATCTTCAACACTCTACCTTCTCCTCCTCACAATGTGGGAAACATGTCTACATCCATATTTAAATTTAACTTCCTTCCCCCTTGTTCAGAGAAAGGATATCCATCCTCTGGTTAATCTCATCCAGAGAATTGTGCCCCTGGTTCCTTCTGTCATCCCCTCCAAAATCGTTCCCATCAATTACTTACGAACTGTTCCTTCTACATTGGTCCCTTCTTTTTATCTTAATAGAGATTCCCCCCGGTGGCCCCCTTTCTTTACCCATTCATTTTTCAGTGTTAGCAGTTACTCTATTTACTGTTTATTCTCCTTCCTGTATTTATAAAAGATTTCGCAACCTCAGCATTATTGACATTTTGGGTCAGATAATACATAGTTGTTGAGAGCTGTGCTGTGCACTATAGGTGTTTGATAGCATCCCTGGTTTCTATCCCCTGGATTCCAGTAGCACATCCAGCCATCAAAATCAAAGATTTCCCCAGACACTGCCCCATGTCCCCTGGGAACCATGATCATGCCTGGTTAAGAGCCACTGCCTGAAACACTAGTCTCCGTTCACTGTGCCCTTTTCTTCACCTTGCCTTCACTTGCTGTCTCCCTGCAAGCCTGACTCCACCTGCACCCCTTTACTAAAATTATAGATCTTTGATCTCTCATTACATTCAAGGTCCTAATCAAACTGCAAGCTTCTACTTAATTGACTTCTTTGTACAATTTGACCATATAAGCCACACCTTTTTGTTAGTCATCGCTCTCTCCTTAATCCGTCTCCAAGACAATTTTGTTCAATTCCCTTTACTGACCTCTCTTTCTCCACAATAGCTTAAATAGCTATGTTCTATGGGGGATGCCCACCATACTCTATTCCCTGGGCAATCCCATTATCTCCCAAGGCTCTATCACCTCCTTGTTCAGGCCAACCCTACTCAAGGTTGAATTCAGTTTCTTATTTCACAAGACTGGCTCCTACTGTAATATTTTACCAACCCAAATGTTCAAGCCATAAGCTTAAAAATCAGTCTAAATATCTCTCTCTGTATATGTATTCAGGAATCAAGTTTTGGCACACCTTCTTCCAAATGTCTCCCAAATTCAGCTCCTCCTCTGTCTTCACTTCCTTCTGTTCTCATTCAGGCTCTCATTATCTTTTGCTTAGATGATTGTGTAGCAGTTGGCAATCAGTCAATTCATTGTGAAATGAAGAAGTGAATGAATGAGCAAACTGGACTCAACTGTAGTCTCATTACCTCTGGTTCATGCCATACATAATGGCTGAGGTCCTTCCTAAACAACAAATCTGACCATATCTTTCCTCTGCTTAAATTCCTGTAAAGGTTCACAATTATCTGTAGAATAAAATCCAAATTATTGTATCTCTATCCCTTACCTACCTTTCCAGCTTCATGTCCCGCTCCCTGCTTTTTCTGTGTGTGATACAGGGTCTCACTCTATCACCCAGGCTGGAGTGCAGTGGCACAATCTCAGCTCACTGCAGCCTCAACCCTCCAGTGCTCAAGTTATCCTCCCACCTCAGCCTCTCCAGTAGTTGAGACTACATTTGCGCTTCACCATGCACACTAATGTTTGTTGGTTTGTTGGTTTGTTTTTCAATGTGACAATGTTCTACTATGTTGCCCAGGCTGGTCTTGAACTCCTGGGCACAAGCAATCTCAAAGTGTTGTGATTACAGTCTTGAGCCACCATGCCTGGTCACATGCACCATTTTTTCCTTAATAATAATAGTGATAATGATATCTCACATTCTGATCACTTACTCTATGTAAGGCATTATTCTAAGTTCTTTAAATTGACTATCTCATTTAAACCTCATTCTGACCCTATAAAATATTTACAATTAATTTTCTCACTTTTTTATCTGAGCATATTATAACACTTAGCACATTGTATTGTGAAACACTTAGCACATTGTATTGTGAATACATGTATGACTCCTCCACTAGTCTGTGAGCTTAGGCAACAGAGATCTTTTCTTTTTTGTCACTGGACACACAGAACTCAGCACAATGCCTATACATGACAGGTACTCAATCAACACTAAACGAATGAATACACGGATGATGCTTAATAACATAAAGATGATGAAGCTGCACATAGATATGACACCTTTTATACCAATAGATCTCAAAGTGGGGCAACTCTCAGTTTCAGTGAGTGAGAAAAAAAATTCAAACTGGTTCAGTCTATAGGTATTTGCTGAATGTCTGCTACAATTAACTCTTATTGTGGTGGAGAAGGTAAAAACCAGGAAATGCAAGGGCAGCTCAGAAAGGGTTCATGACAATCCCAGGTGTAGAACCAAAATGAGGATGATATGAAATGATTAATAAGTGAGTACAAACCATTGCTAAGTCATTATCAGGTCTTTTACCTCTGCATGCAGTACTTCGAGCAATCTATTTTCTTGGTTTATGCTGTGTACCACAGCAGTATGAATCATATCACAAGAGGCAAAGGAAACTAACCATACTTCGATTACCTTCATATTTAATATGTCCCCTTTGTGTAGCATTTTTCCACTTTGCAATTGTTTTCACATATAACGTCTCTCACAGATAGTGTGATTTCTAGAATTTTTGAGTTAAAATAAAACCTTGAAAGATTAATCCACACTTCTTCAAATTGGAAAATAATGCAAGTGAGGTCCAAAGCCTTGTATGATTTTCTTGAGTCTCAATGCCCTGCAAGATTATCAGGAAATGTGCAAATAGGTAAAAGTTAAAAGATGGAAGAGGGTGCACCAGACAAATGTTACCCCAAAGAACTGTTGTAAAAATGCAAGGAGAACTAAAAACTGAATTACAGCATATAAGTAAGGGGAGAAGGTTATCAAACGTAAAGTATTTTAAAGCATCTATACTGTTAGTGAGAAGGATAAAGGTATTGATTAAATTTAGATTTTGTTAGGTTAAGTACACATGTTAAAATGTTTAGAGTAGATTTTCAGCTTTTTCTGTATTTTTGTTCTAAAACTAAGGAGTTGGGGAAGAGCAAACCAGGAGGACTTACAAAGACCCAGAAAAGGTTATCAGATGCCAGGTAGGGAAATAAATGGTTAGATAGAAGGACAGTCCTCCTATATGGGAAATTAGAGCCACAGTGAGTTAAGGAGAACATCCATGCAGAGGCACATGAGGATGCCCATGTGGAGTTTAGAAGCTAAAGGTAAGAAAGGCATCCCAGCAGTGGGGTAGCCCAGGACTGGATATCAGAGCCTGAGCAGGGTGAAGACAGCATTCATCCAGGGGGATAGCCCAGCATGGCATATCAGACCTGAAGCTGGTTCTCCCGTCTGGGGGTATCCACACCTGATAAGGACAGGAAGAGGATGTCAGAGCCTGTTCAAGATGAGGAGGGCATCTTTGCAACCTGGCAGCTTAGCAAGGAGAGGAAGGAGTATAATCAGTCTCCCATCACCACCACTTGCTTTCTAAGGTGATGGGAGATTGATTACAAAGATTGATTATATAGAAAGTGATTAGTAAGTAAACATGTAATAAAGTTAATGGGAAGCAAGTGTCTCACAGTCAGAAGAGACTTATAAACATGGAAAGAGTAAATGAACTCTGTGGTGTTGGATTGGAATTGAAAGTATCATTACTAATTACAGTTTTTAATATACAAGTAAATACATAGAGAAAAATAGAGAAATGTGTGAATATATGTCTATGAGGACTCCTTAGAGAAATAAATGAGTTCATTATTGGGGTAGAGAGAGTACAAGATGAACCTGGAATAAATTGATTTGTCTGAAAGCAGAAAAATGTTCAAAGAAGGTTGGGGACATGTCAAAAAGACATAAAAGCCAACTTCAAGAGACTCCTACTGACTGCAACTGGTACAACCACAGTATCTAAATAAGTGATGATAATGACAAATACATCCTATTGGAAAAAATGAGACCCCATGGGTCCATACATAAAGTAATACTAAATGGAACATTTGATGGAATATAGAAAGAGTTTCAAAGCACTTCCCACTCATTATATACAAAGTGAAAAGAATAATTACAGTAAAGAAGCCTGGCAGACACCTTAGTCAAGTGGACATTATCATCAGTAATTGGACAAATCAAGGCACCATGCCACCTGATAGGATGCAATGAGAAGAATCACCCCATGTAATTCCTGCCAAAGACGTATAATCTGAATAAAAATGCATAGCCTGAATGTAATCATGAGGAGGCATCAGACAAGTCCAAATTGAGGGACATCCTATAATCTTCAAAAGTGTTTAGGTCATGAAAAACCAAGGATAGACTGAGAAACTGTCTTAGACTGAAGAAAACAGAAGTAACATGGGAACAAAAGTAGTAAGTGAAGTCAGCTTCACTTACTTCAACTGCATCATTTTCACCTAAAAGACATATGGGGAATATCTGGTGGTATCCACCTGTGAAACTTGGATGTGGTCTGGGGATTTGATGCATCAATGTTAATTTCCTGATTTTTGATTATTGTGTTGTGGTAATACAGGAGACTTTCACGGCTTATAGGAAATATGCACAAAAATATTAAAAACAATTGGGCATCAGATGAGAAATTCACTATCAAATGCAGAGGAAGAAAAGTTCAATTGATGCAGAGTGAGAAACTTCCAAACTAGCAGAAGGGGGAGAATGGAATGAAAGAGGAAAAATTTATATCAATTCAAAAATGGTTAAAAGAAGAAAAATGGTTAAAGAAGAAAACAAGAAATGTGGAACAAACAGAGAGTACAAAAATAAATGATAAAAATAAATCTAAATATGTCATTACTATGGTAAAAACATGGATTGTCAGACAGGATTTAAAGAAAAATATCGAGCTATATGCTATTTAACAGAGACATGCCCCAAACCTAAAGGCAGAGCACAGCTTAAAATTAAAATTTTAGAAAAAGATGTACTAAGAAAATACTAACCAAAGAAATTATTTTCATTATCTTCCCAAAAAGTTAGAAATCAATAATAAAAAGATAACTTTGAAAATCTGGTAAATTTGGAAATTCCGAAATGCCCAATCTTAAGAACTTTTGGTCAAAAACAAAATTCTAATAAAAGTTAGAAAATATTTACACTTACATAATAATGGAGATATTCCATATTAAAATTATGACAAATACAGAAATTAGAGAATAATTTAAAGGCTTAGGAACATATGCTAGAACAAAGAAAATATGAAAATTAATTATCTAAATAGGCCTCAAACTTAAGAATTTACAAAAAGAATAGAATAAGCCAAAGGCAACTCAAATAAGTAAAATTATAACAATAATAAAAGAAACTAATAAAAAGAAACATACAAATATAAAGACTAATTTAATCAACAAGTATCTTTTGAGTACCTATTGGAGTCAGGCACAACTCAAGTTATCATAGAAACATCAATGATCAAAACAAGCCAAAATCCCTACCCTTATGTACTTTATATTTAAATGGCTTGAAATACATTGGAGGTAAATATTTTTAGATATACAGGAAAGCCATAAAGACAGTACAAAGAATTCCTACGTATCCCTCAGCTAGCCTCCCAAATTGTTAACATTTTACATTACCATTGTACATTTGTCAAAACTAAGAAAATAACATTGGTATACTGATGCTTCTCCACTTAAGATGGGGTTGTGTCCGAATAAACCCACTGTAAGTTGAAAATATCATAAGCTGAAAATTCATTTAACACACACCTAAGCTACTGAACATTATAGCTCAGCCTAGCCTACCTTAAATATGCTCAGAACACTTATATTACTCTATAGTTGGTCAAAATCAACTGGAAACACAGGACACGATAGGATATTGGTTGTTTTTTCTCATGATCATGTAGCTGACTGGGAGTGGTATCTCACTGCTGCTGCCCAGCATCTTGAGTGTATCATAGTGCATATCACTAACCCAGGAAAATTTCAAAATTCAAAGTTCTAAGAACAGTTTCTACTAAATGCATATTGCCTTTACACCATTGTAAATTCAAAAAACCGTTGAACCATCCTAAGTCAAGGACCAGCTGGACTGTTAATAACAAATCCCAGATTTTATTCAGATTTCACCTAATTTACCTATAAAAGTGCTCTTTCTGTTTATTCATTTTTATAGATTCCAGCTCTCTGTTAAAATATATCATGTTCCTCTGTTTTCTTGAACATTTTAATGCTAGTTATTTAATAATCTATGTCTAGTAACTTCAATTTCTGGTCATTTATGGTTCTGCTTTTATTATTTATTTTATTTCTTAATTTTCATCAATTTGATCTTGTTTCTTGATATTCTTGTTGATTTGTGACTACATACTGGACATTGCATATGACAACATTTAGGTTCTGGATGATATCCATCACCAGGAAAGATTTCATTTCTTCTGACATGCAAAGTAAATGCAGATTATCTTGTTCCAGTCAAGGCTATGTTTCTGTCATGATGAAGGCCAATCTATTTCTGGTTTGCCCTTAGTCCCGAGTTTAGCCTTTACTCTTGACATTTAATTGTCGAAGGAGCACAGATGAAAGCTTCACATGTTCACCTGAGCCACTTCATACTTGCAGGTCCTAAACTTCAACCTCTTTCTCTTTAGCATGGCAACACTGCCCAGGGCAGTCACCTTTATACGATTTTACCTACCTGTCACCTCTCTGTCCCAATCTATCTGTAGTGGTTTTTATTATTATTTTTTTATTTCCAATTGGTTTTTGGGGAACAGGTGGCATTTGGTTACACAAGTAAGTTCTTTAGTCGTGATTTGTGAGATTTTAGTGCACCCATCATTTGAGCAGCATACACTGAACTCAATTTGTAGTCCTAATTTTTACTTTTAAAAATTGATGTATAACAATTGTATATATTTTTGGGGTACAGAGTGATGCTGCAATACATATAATGTATAGTTATCAGATCAGAGTAATTAGCATATCATCATCTCAAACATTTATCATTTCTTTGTGCTGACAACATTCAATATCCTCCATCTAGCTACTTGAAACTACATATTATTATTAACTATAGGCATCCTATAGTGCTGTAGAACACTAGAACTTATTTTTTCTTTCTAACTGTAATTTTGTATCCTTTAAGAAACCTCTCCCTATCCCCTCTTTTCCTTACTGTGGTGCTTTTGTTTTTTTGAGACGGGATCTCACTCTGTTGCCCAGGCTGGAGTTCAGTGGCGGGATCTCGGCTCAGGTAGTGCGTATTTCTAAGATATTTATCTGTATTCTTTAATCATCACAATAAACCCATGAGGCAAGTATGTGAGTCTTGTTCAAGGATTTTGTTAAATAATATGTTTACAATATTTGCCTGAAACAGTGCAGTAGACATACAATTAATATTTGTTGAATTAAGGAACTCAGGGAATAACAAAGATGAGAGTGGGAAAAATGAGAAACTATTTTTTGCCTATCAAACTGAAAAAGATAATACAATTATGGTACTCATTTTCAAAAAGGACATGGTGAAATGAACATATTTCCATATTTTGTGTGGTTGTATATGCTGATATAGCCCTTTTAGAAGGGTTACTTACACATTTGTGAAACAATTAGTAAGTATCCTATGGCATATCACATGTGTTTTGGCATTGTGACATCAAATGTCTTAACATGTTTCCTGACCTCCGGCATCTTTTTGGAAACACATATTAGCAGCTTTAAAACTGTTCATTACCATTTCTTTCTAACCAAGTGCTTAATAATTTCAGTTCTGGAACTAAATTCTAAGACATTAATCAGAGATATTTTATTTCATTCATTTATCTAACATATTGAGTACTTAGTCTAATAATATATAACTAACACTTACCAAGTGCCTTGGGCAACATAATGCCGTAGTTATGAGCATGGACTCTGAAGCCAGATTGCTGAGGTTTAAATCTTGGTTCTGCCACTCACTAACTCGGTCCCGGGGCAAGTCACTTAACCCAACTATGTCTCAGTTTTCTCATGTGAAAATGGAAACAATGATAATTTGGTTGTGATGATTAAATGAGTTATCATTTATAAAGTGCTGGCACATATTATGAAGTGCTATATATGTTTTTGTTTTTATTGTGTGTTAGCTTCTGTTCTAAATGTTTTACTTGCACTAATTCGTTTAATTCTCACAGCTACTCTCTAAGGTAGGTACTCTGATTATCTTTATATTATGGGCAATAAAACGGAGGCTAAAGGAGGTGAGTAACACACTCATGTAAATTGTTGAGCAGGATTTAAACCCAGGTTGACCAGCTCCAGAGCCTGTGCATATAATCATTAACCTCAATGGCATTCCCAGCACCATTGTAAGCATCAGATCACTGTACAGCTAGAGTTCCTATTCCCAGGAAGGCAAGGATGATCATAATAAAGAGTAGGTAAGAGTAACAAATGAGTAAGATAATTTTAGGTTGTAATGAATGCTATGAAGAATACAAAATGCGATATGCTATGCATTACACAAAATGCATAATGCGCTAGAATACAGCTGGCAGGAATGCCCAACAGCATTTGATAGGGGAAAGAAGTCTCTTTGAGAAGGTAACATCTAAACTCAGAAACTAAAAGACCAGGACATATGAAGATAACTGGTTTATATAAATGGAAATTCTTCACTGTATTGTTAAAAAAATAGGAGGAATAAACTAAAAGTCCAAAATAAATGAATAATTTATTATTATGGCATATTTCAAAGATGACGGCATACTAACTAGCCATTAAAAGTCTAAGAATATTTTAAAATACAGGAATATAATACATTATAAAGTTAAATGAAACAAGTAGAAATTCAAATACACATATAGTTTAACTTCTCTTTTATTTACTATATACATATACACAGAAAAACACATATTTATATACTTTAAACAGATCTATGTATATATAGAAAAGGGGCTAGGAGGAAATATAAGGAAACATTTACATCAATTAACTGTTTAGTGGCAATATTATAGAAAATATTATTTTCTTTATCATTTTTTATGTTTTATAAATTTTCTAGAATCAGAAAAGAATTAATGTTTTTACGTAAATCCCATCAACAAAAAATATCTGTGAACAGAATTTTAATTGTTTATTGACTCACAATGCTCTAGGAATTCATGTATTATCTTACTTGTGTATTTTATGAATGAGAAAACTGACACTTAAAAAGATTAAATAACCTATCCAAGGTCATACATTTGGTTGAGTTGTACAAGTCAGATTCAAACCATATCTGTCTGATATCAAAATCTATGACCTCACTGCAGAAGCTTTTTGTTTTCGTTTTTACACATATATTTCCATTCATAATAAGATTCATAAAACTAATACCTGCTTGTTAAAGCAAGTTAACTAATACTAACTTAGAAAAGAAAAAGTCAAGCAGAGTTGTTTTTAGGGTAAAAAATTAGAAATAATCTGAAATCCAATAAAAAATCCAAAAAATTCATGCATATCTACATGTTAAAATATTAAATAGACATTAAAAACACTATTTGAGATAATTATCTCATGAGGGAAAATGCTTATGAAATATAAAGGAAATTAAAGGCAATATAAAACTATTCAACACCATACAGTCCAATTCCAACAAGGCAAAAAACATAATCCAAGAATTCAAAGAAAGAGTAGATAGAAATACACTAAGCCATCAGTAATTATATTTCATCGATAGGATAATGAGGGATTTCTTTTTGCTGCTGTATATATTTTACTTTCTGAAATGAGCATATATATTATACTGGTAAAAGGCTAGACTACCTGGATTTGAATCGTAGTTCCACACTTACTAGTTGCATGAAATTGGGCAAGTTTCTAAACTTGTCTGTGATTCAAATGTCTCACTTTGTAAAACGACAATAGAACCAATCTCATAGGACTAAGTGAATTAATATAAACTAGTTAGAACAGTTCCTAGCACATAATTAGCACTCTATAACTACTAGATATTATTTTTCCACCTTTAATGGAAAAAATCCACTTGTTAAAGAAGAGAAAAGCATGACTATATTGAAACATCATTCAAGAATGCCTTTTTTATTCTCCATATTTTACGGACATTAAAAGTAGCTGATATATAGATAAAAATTTTGCTTCTTTGGATTCTGCTTACAAAATTTTTAAATGGTTCTTTTTAAATGGTTCTTTTCCTTTTTCCATTTCAAATCCAGCTATTCAGCATATTCTGTTGATAACTACCTTTATATTTGGAAGCCCAGTTTTACTTAGGGACAAGACTAACACCTAGTAGGGCTGGTTTAAAAAGCAGTAATAGATAATGAGAGATAATATACAACATTCCCAGAAGACATAGTAAGAGTCTTGAGCTCTACATGTCAACATAGTAGATGTGTTTTCCTCCTTGCCAGTATCAATCACTGTTCCCTCGATCTCAGTGATTGGTCCCATCTCCCTTCCCAGCCCTTGTGAAGGATGGCAACATTTTCCAGGTCTGTTCAATGAAATTTCTACCCAGGACTTCTACAGGAACTACTGGTAAAGCGGTCTTTGCTTCCCACTGTTAGGGTAAAATTCTGGAGCTGCTATTAGGCATTTTTGTCACTACCCTGGCAAAGTTTGCCTGAGAGTAAAGTCTCATAAAGAAGTTGGCCAAAAGATGAAGACAATATCTTGGCAGCATCACTGATCTGGATGCATCTGTGGCTCAAGTCAAATGTATCTGTGGACATCCAAATTACTTATGCCAATGAATTCCCTTTTATGCTTTAATCAGAATGGGTTTGTCACTAATGACCAAAAAAGTCCTTAATAATGCATTAGCGATCTCTCATTTAATATTCAAAATAATACTATCAAGTAGATACTATTGTCACATCTATGTATTAACAAATTAAGACTTAGAAAGGTCATATAATTTACCTAAAAACTGGCAACAAGGAACTGGTAGAACCAAGATTTGCTCTCAGGCTGTCTAGGCAGTCCAGTCCAACTCCAGAGCCATTTTCTTCTTTATGCCCTTACTACACTCTGCACATTCTTCTATCATTCCCCCTGTAAGCTCCTGTTAATCTGGGAGCCTGTCCTCTTATTATCAATGGGAAAGATGCTGAATAAACGTTTGTCAAATACACTAGCCTCTGCCCAACCAACTTTAGTTGGGAATTTTCACCCTTGTTAAAAGAAAGTATTTATTGGTTCATGGACCTCACACACAGGTTCAAACTAGCTAGCCTTCTCCTGAAATTTTCAAGGCACATGTTAAGGTCTGTGTTTAGTTATAGTGTTGACCTGTGACATCATCAAAACTACTAGGAATAGAGCTAAGCCAATAGAATCTTTGAACGCTTAAGATCCTTTTCACATTTAGTAATGCCCTACCCATTCCAAATGTAACCGACCTTTTAGTCACATAGAATGTGCAAGTGTCACAATTGTTTAGGTGTCATAACACCAATGAATTTTATATATGTTAAAATAAAGCTCTTTCATTCAAAATTGACCAAAGTAGAATCAATTTAATACTTTTTTCAAGACACTACTCTCTCTCTCTTTTTCTCCTTTCTCTCTCTTTCCCTCCCCGCCGCCACCCCCCTCCTTTCTCTCCCTTCCTCCCTCAAAATGTGACCTTATTTGGAAATAGAGTCTTTCCAGACGTAATTAGTTAAGGCAAAAATGAGGTCATTCTGGAGTAGTATGGGTCTCTAATCCAGTATGATCGGTGTTCTCATAAGAAGAGAAGAGACACAGACACAGGGAGAATGACATGTGAGGACAGAGGCAGAGGTTGGAGTGAGGCATCTACAGGCCGAGAATGATAGGGATTGGCTGCAACACCAGAGCTCAAAGAAAGGCATAGAACAGATTCTCCCCTAGAGCCTTCAGAGAGGGCCTTGCCAACAACTTGCCTTCAGACTCATAGCCTCCAGAACCATGGGAGAATCAATTTCTGTTGCTTTAAACCATCCAGTTCAAGATATTTTGTTACAGCAGCCTTAGGAAACTAATACAGTACCCACGGGCAATAAATAATTATATCTAACTCACAGGGCCATTAAAGAGATTACATGACATAAAATATACAAAGAGTTTAGCAGTGCTGGCACATAGCAAATATTCAGGGAATGACAGTTATTATCATCAAGACTTTTTTTTTTTTTTTTTTTTGAGATGGAGTCTCGCTCTGTCACCCAGGCTGGAGTCCAGTGGATCTCGGCTCACTGCAAGCTCCGCCTCCTGGGTTCAGGCCATTCTCCCACCTCAGCCTCCCATGTAGCTGGGGCTACAGGCACCCGCCACCATGCCCAGCTAATTTTTTTTGTATTTTTAGTAAACACAGGGTTTCGCCGTGTTATCCTGGATGATCTCGATCTCCTGACCTTGTGATCCACCCACCTTGGCCTCACAAAGTGCTGGGATTACAGGCGTGAGCCACCATGCCCAGCTCATCAATACATATTTTTTAAAATTTATACCATAAATTATAACAGAAATTAATGCCTCTCCCAGAAAGAAACAGTATGTCCCTACTCCCGAGCTTTTAATTTAAAAGGATGGAACACCTGACGTCTCCCTACTCAGAGGCCTCCTCCAGTAATGGTAACTGAGCGTCATGCTGAGGATACAGAAGTTCTGGCCTAGCCATTAAAATTCAGCCTTTGAGAAACTCTAGTTGACACCACTTACATTTCTTTGTCTGGAAGCGGAAGACAGACCTAGTCAATAGGCATCCCTCACACCCCCAAAAAAGGAACCATCAATCTCAGCCTAGGTGACTGTCACATTGAACATTTTCAGGCAGCTTTTTCAACCTTGGAGGTTTGGGCAACCTGCCAGTAATGAAGATGTATTAATGCTTAATGCAGCTTAATGTAATAGGTGTCATGTTCATAATTTACAGAAGCTCTTTCTAAAGCATTAAATTCATTTATACTCCTTAAAAGCTACTCAATCGTGGGGGCTAAGTTAGTTTGGTAGGGCTTCTTTTTTAGGATCAAATGATATATAAATTGTTAACATATCCAAACTCATCCATTAGTGCATGTGAAAGCAATAAATGTGCCAAAGTAGCAATAACATGATCGAGGAAAGTCATTGTGGTCATTAGGGCTGAAAGGGTTTCATTTATGGCCCTGAGAAAGAGAATGAAGGCTGTAAAATAGACCCAGGAAGTCCCACTGACCAGAAGTCCTGACTTACTGTGCTCAAATAAAAATAAAACAAAATGTACATTTTAGGTTTTCAAAAGTGACAATGGATTGTGCCTTCTATTTTGTAGTGAGTTGTCCCTCCTGCTTCCAACTACCATTTTGAAAAAAGAAAATGGAATGGATTGATGAGGCCTTCTCATCTCAACTGTCTGCTCATAGAATATTGATTGGCCTCTTGGTAAATAACTCTAAGCAAAACAGGGGGGCATGACTAATGAGAGCCCTTGCTTGTTGGACAGATCTGGGAGGTCAGTAATTGATGGAATTATAAATCCTAGCATGGCATTTCCAAAGTAGTCCCAGGATCAACATAGGAATGAGAAGAAGCCATAACTTTGTATATTGGATTAGGGTAACCACTATCTATTACCCCATTATGATCTGCTGACAGCCACCATTACTCATGTCCCTGTGAGTCAAGTTCTCCACCCCTCCAAAAAAAATATTGCGGAGTGCCAAGAAGCACTGGAAAAAAAAAAAAAAAAAGGTGGAAAACCGAATTTAAAAATTTGTTAAAGTTATTCCAGCTAAGTTAGTGTAGCTCAGTCTTTGGTATAATTAGAATCACGTGGGAGATTTTATAAATTAGCAAGATCTGGACCCACCCTAAACAATTAAATCTCTAGGGGTGGGGCTTGGCTACTAGTATTTTTAAAGGACTCCAGGGAATTATCTTGTGCAGCCAGAATTAACAGCCATTAATTTAACTAATATTTAGGAGCAGCTACAAAAGCTTTAAGTAACGATGGTACAAAACATTAGTCATGTCTTCTTCTTAGAGCTCTCCATGGAGCAATGTTTTACAAACATTTGGTGCTTGCCTAGGTATTCCCCTCAAGAGTTTGACAATCTGTTCAGGTCTCCTCACCTAGAGGCCTCTGAAATAAAAGGTAGTCCTCCACCCAGAAGTCTCTTACGTGACTGAAAGCTAAAAAGTTCATTCTCTGCTAAAACGTCAAGCCCTGTTGTTGATATCGGGGCACCTGCCCTCCTGGGTTTACAAAGCATTCTAGGTTCTGCAATGGCTCTGGCGATCACTCACCTGGACAAACAGCTGGACCAATGATCACCAGAGATTCTACAGAGGGAAAATCCTGCTGAAGATGTCGCTATTGGCTCCTGTTTTGTCTATGAAAAGCCAAACTTTATCTTCATGGCAGGAGAGCTGAAATCAGGAGTCTTTGCTCAGCAGAGTCTGGGTCTGGGTGGGGTAAGGGGCAAATATGGGGGTTGGTGGGAGCGCTAACTAAAATCCAGGCAGCACACTAGAGGATCAGGGAGTAAGTGTATCTAACAACCTCTAATTAAGTCATGTCATGTAGCCAGATTTGACTTGGAGAAAGAAATGCCTACAGTAATTGCATTTAGTTCATCTTGTAGCATGCTCCCAATCATAACTGCTAATTCAATTGTACATTCATTCTGCCAGCTCATTGCCATTAAGCACACATTTAATTACTTCAATAAAGGATTAATATGCAGCACACAAAAGGAGGGACAGAAGACTGTGCCAAAGCACACAGCTGCCCCAGCGTTTAGCCCAGAGATAAAACAAGAATATCATTGGGCAGCATAATCCTGCTCCAAATACATCATTATTAGATGAACATTCCAGACTTTTATTTTCATGCTTGTTATGCACCATTCCACATGCATATATTTCTGTAGCACCAGAAAGAGCTGTAACAGGCACCTGACAGCTTTCCATTGTTGTCTCAATCACGCACCCACCACTCCCCCATCCCGTCTTCCTCCATGCTTGTAAGGTTGTGCTTATCTCGTTTCCAGGCAAAGGCTTACAGTCCCTACATTACAACATCCTGAGATAAGGGCCCTCGCTTGACATTGTTCCTGCCAGTGCTGCAAACAAGTGACAAACCTGGCATGTATAAAAAGAGAAGGAGAACAACAAAGCCAGAGCCCCCTCCTCCTCGCCTCCTCCCAACTCCACCTCAAAGGACAGCCCATCAATTCTCCAGGATGTACACAATCATTATTGTAGGGGAAACAAAGGCCAGTGTCAATTGTGCAGTGTTATAAAGCAGTCCCTCAAATTAAAACCATGTACCTAACTGCATCTGATGGCAGAAGCTATTTAGCAGTGATATTTTACGGAAAGGCAATGAAAAGCAATAACTGCTTTATTTAATGTATCTGTTCAATCCAGCTGCCCTGGATAGGCCTTAATAGAAGCTGTCGATCAATGTCAGGCCCTTAGAAATAACTGCACCAGACTGCAATAAACATGAAGGAAAGATAACTAGAACTACTGATCAGCCTCTTGTTACCTTTCCTGCGCCCAGAGATTTGTCATTTGTTTATACTGCTCATAATAGCTGGCTCGATGATTATCATCTTGCCCACCTGGTATTGTGGTGGGCACATCAAGGTGGGGAGTGAGAGAGCAGAAGACGAAACCCTGGAAGAGGAGGGAGGAGGAAGAATATAAGATGTAAGACCAAAAGGTGAGGAATAGGAAAAGAAAGGTTGTTCAGGACATGTGAGGTTAAATCTTATAAAGTGTGCATGCTGGCTCCCTTGTTAAAATACTAACATCACTTATACTTTCTTTGCCATCGCTTGACAGACCTTCCCTTAAGATTCATGAAATAAGGCATGAATTTTTAGTTTCAGTGTCTTCTCCACAAATCCTAGTGCTGTCAGGAAGACACTAACAAGGCCTATAACCAAGATAGCCCATACTCAACCATGACTTAATTTGCCTTCTCTGCCCATCCACTCCAAACGTTCCCCCATGCTCCAGTCTCAGCCTTCTCTAATTCATTTTAATTTCTATCCTTATACAAGCTCATCCTCTCTTATCATTACCATCTGTAACAGGGGTTAGTCATCTACAACCCATGGACTAATCTAGTCAGCAGTCTGTTTTTATAAATAAAGTTTTATTGGAACACAGCCACGCCCATGCATTTAGGTTTTGTGTATGACTGCTATGGCATTAAGATGGCAGTTAAGTAGTTGAGACAGATACTATGTTGCCCCCAAAGCCTAACGTATTTACTATCTGGCCCTTTACAGAAAATGTTTGTCAATCCCTGATCTATTTATGTCATTTCGAAATGTGTACTTCAGCCCAGATCTCTCTACTCATCTCTAGACCTGTGTTTCTATCTGCCCCTTAGTCTCTACCTCCTGGATCCCTCCATCGGGCTGTCTCCATGTGGTTTGTATGTAATATGTCCAAAACCTAATTCATTTTATAGTTTCTCCAGTTTTGTATCTCCAGTCATGGCCTCACCATCTGTTTTAACGACCCATATCATCCCCATAAGGAAGCCAAGGCTTAGAAAGGATTCATGACTTGCAAGGGTCACATACTTTGCAAATGACTACACTGGGATTTGAACCCAAGACTATCGGTCTCAAAAGCCCAAGATTTTCTTCATGTCTGTAATGCTTTTCTGATATTATAGAAATATTTGCTAGTTCCCTACTTCCTACAGAGGACCAATGTTAATTCATATGGCATTCAGACTTTCAATTTTTCTTTTTACGTGCTCTTCCATCACACACTATCTCATACCACTCTTGACATGTACTAGTCCATGAACATGTGATGTGATTATGAAGCTAATACAACACTTCCCCTGGAAATTTTTCCCGATCCCCACACCCACTCTCACTTTCCTAGCAGAATTAATTGTCCCTTCCCTGGTGCTCTTATGTACTCTGGTCAAACTACAGGAGAACACTTATCAAACTGTGCTATATTTACACATTATATTATGCCGCCTCAGATATGTTCCAGACCTTTAAAATGAAAGACAATTTATTACACATGTTTTCTAGTGCCTAGAACTTAGTAAGTAATGAATAAATGTTGGTTTAAGGTTTCTTCCAGACTCACATCATTCCAATTCATTTTTTTTTAAGGTTCCACAGTGAGCTTTCAGAAACACAGTTTGGATCATGTGGTTTCTGTTTAGATGGACTCATAGCTTCATCTTTACGTACAGGATTTTAAGGTCCAAACTCCTTTGATGCTGTGAGGCTCACTACATAGGTCCACACCGCAACCTCATTTTCAGCCATCTTAATCCACCTGCTAACCTCATTTTCAGCTTCTCTCTTTCCCACACCCCAGACACAGACTTAGCATCAGCCATACTGAACTACTGGGCCTCTGCACATGCTTCCCTGTCTTTCAGGACTCTTCCTCTCCCTCTGGTCTTCTTTGACAACCTCTGTTTCTTTTTCATGACCCAGGTCAAATGTCTTCTACTCCATGAAACCTTCCTCACCAGAGGAAAGTTGACCTCCTTTATTTTGGGCCTCCATGTAATAGTGATAGTAGTATTATCACAGTGTAGCCATCTGTGTTGTGTGCTTTAGATAGGTTAGATTGTTTAACCTCCACAAAAAGAGGTCAGTACTATTATTCCCATTTTTCTAGCTGTAGGTATACATGTCTTCTAAGAAAGACTTGCTCTACCTTCTCTGCCTAGACACCCAGAATTTATTTCATTCTAGATGAAGAGAACTCTCAATTATCTCACTCTGCCTGACTGACTCTCTGAATTCCTCTTCTGGGAGACTGTGTGTGAAATACAATGTGTAAGCACAGCAATATGTGGGAGTCATTATAAACACTAGAACCTTGTCACAGTGAACGAGCGATTTTTGCCGTGTATTGGTCTTTCTGTTGAAAACAAGTGAAACAGAGCAGCAGACTTTTAAAGGATCTCTTTCCAAATGGAGACTGAAACTGTAGGGTGCTTTGGTTAGTTGGAAGCTTTATTTGTACTTTGACTTTGGCTTGGAAGGACAACATTTTGGAGATTTTCTTACCAGTAGTTAGTCAATGATTACTAAGGTAATTGGGTTCTCTGATGTGATGGATTGAAGTGCCCAAGAAGATGTCACTCTCAAATGTAATCTCTGTGAGTCTTAAGCACCACCTTTCTTGGTCCAAAGAAAGGCAAACTGAGACACCAGAGAAGAGAAAAATACTATGCACATTATAAAAATCTTCCTTTTGTAAACTTAATAGGGCAAACTGAGTTTTGAGAAAATACTTCCATAACTAAGGCATCTGGCATAATGCAAAAAATATATATATAGAATTTAGATAGCCTTGTTGATTTATTGTTGCTTAACAGTTAAAAGGAAATTGTTGAGATTCCTGTCTTATTTTGAAGAAATTAGCAGCTTCTTTCATCAGCAAATGTATATTTTTTGTTTATGAGAAACATATAAACACATTATTGATAGCACTATGAAAATTATGTGCTAAAAAATTACAACAGCCCAAACCCCTAGAGCCTTAAAGAAATTGAGGCATATCTAACAGGAATTGGTGCTCAAGGTTTTTTTTAAGCTCACTCACCTCACATTCATTTTCCATTTTTAGTTGGTCCCTATGGGAATCTATGATGGAGCTTGGAGAATGTTTCCTTACATTATTTTAATTTCAAGAGCACTTGCTATTAAAAAAAGAAAAAGAAAAAAAGGTCTGTTATGGGCTGCCTGTTTGTGTCCCGCAAAATTTCATGTATAGATGCACTAAACCCCAGTGGGATTGCATTTGGAAGTGAGGCCTTTGGGGAGTAATTAGGTTTAAATGAGGTCATGAGGATGGTGCCCCAGCAATGGGATTCGTGCCTTTATAAAGAGATGAAGGTTGAATTTTATTGAAGGCCTTTTCTGTATCCATTGAGATAAACATGTGGTTTTTGTCACTGGTTCTGATTATATGATGGATTACGTTTATTGATTTGTGTATGTTGAACTAGCCTTGCATCCCAGGGATGAAGCCAACTTGATTGTGGTGTATAAGCTTTTTGATATGCTGCTGAATTCAGTTTGTCAGTATTTTATTGAAGATTTTTGCATGGATGTTCATCAGAGATATTGGCCTGAAGTTTTCTTTTTTTGTTGTGTCTCTGCTGGGTTTTGGTATTGGGATGATGCTGGTCTCATAAAATGAATTAGGGAGGAGTCCCTCTTTTTTGAGGCACATATACACCATGGAATACTATGCAGTCATAAAAAAGAATGAGATCGTGTCCTTTGCAGGGACATGGATGAAGCTGGAAGCCATCATTCTCAGCAAACTAACCCAGGAATAGAAAACCAAACACCCCATGTTCTCATTCATAAGTGCGAGTTGAACAATAAGAACACACGGACACAAGCAGGGGAACATCACCCACCAGGACCTGTTGGGGAATGGGGGCAAGGGGAGGGAGAGTATTAGGACAAATACCTAATGCATGCAGGGCTTAAAACCTAGATGACGGGTTGATAGGTGCAGCAAACCACCATGGCACATGTATACCTATGTAACAAACCTGCACATTCTGCACATGTATCCCAACACTTAAAGTAAAATAAAAGATAAATAAAACATAAATAAATTGTTAAAGAAAGATGAAGGGACCAAAGCCATCTAGTCTATGGTATTCTGTTATAGCAGCCTGAACTGACCAAGATAAGTCCCATTAAGTTTTCCCCCAAAAAAAGCATTAATGCTTTTTGAAAATTACTTATTTTATCAGATGAGAAAATACCATTTTGATGGGAAAATAGCTAACATTATTTTAGGCCAAATATTAAACTAATTCAAATTTGCCCTCTCTAACCTTTTTTTAGATTTGCCATACAGGCTGCCCCTGAAACTTTGAATACTGCAAATGAATTTAAGAGCACAACATAGCCATTTCTCCACTCCACTGGTTGGCAACCCAACATCTACCACAATCCCCAGATGTCCCAGCCTAACTTATTGACCATGTAACACAGTTCTGACCAATAACATACAAACTTGAGTTTGGTAGGTGGGACTTCTAGAAGAGCTAGAATCTGTCTCCTGATTTTTAAAAATAGAAATGAGGGAATAAATTCAGTTGACATAGCCCTTCACTTATTTATCCTTCCTCAACTTTCTGACTGGAATGCAGACGTTTGGCCTGGAGGTGCAGCATGTACCTTGCAACCATGAGGCAACAAGCTAGAAGCCAAAAACATACACAGAAGGGATGACAGAGCAAAATATGGAAAAAGTTTAGTACCTGATGGCATCACTGAAGTATCATACTAGCCATAAGCAACCTTCCCCGGAACTTCTTATTGTGTAAAATAAACAAACTCCATACCTTTAAGCCACTGGTAGATTTTCTGTTGCTATCAGCCAACTGCATTCCTGATGCTAACATAACCTGATGAAAGTAAAAACAGGAAGGAGGGGTGGTGTGAAGAATAAAGTCATATTTTTTTTTAGAAATATGAGCCAAGCAAAACAAAGTAAGAGAGCCAACCAAAGTTTTCAAGATATCAAAACCCAGCATTACGTGGTAGAACATGGTCAAAGCCTAGCCACAGATAGAAATGTACAGCTTTTGCTGAGAATGACAGTTTCTAGCTTCATCCATGTCCCTGCAAAGGACACGAACTGATCCTTTTTTATGGCTGCATAGTATTCCATGGTGTACATGTGTCACATTGTCTTTATTCAGTCTATCATTGATGGGCATTTGGGTTGGTTCCAAGTCTTTGCTATTGTGAATAGTGCTGCAATAAACATATGTGTGCATGTGTCTTTATAGTAGAATGATTTCTATTCCTTTGGGTATATACCCAGTAATGGGACTGCTGGGTCAAATGGTATTTCTGGTTCTAGATCCTTGAGGAATCACCACACTGTCTTCCACAATGGTTGAACTAATTTACACTCCCATCAACAGTGTAAAAGTGTTCCTATTTCTCCACATCCTCTCCAACATCAGTTGTTTCCTGACTTTTTAATGATCACCATTCTAACTGGCATGAGATGGTATCTCATTGTGGTTTTGATTTGCATTTCTTTAATGGCCAGTAATGATGAGCTTATTTTCATGTTTTTTGGCTGCATAAATGTCTTCTTTTGAGTGTCTGTTTATATCCTTTGCCCACATTTTGATGGGGTTGTTTTTTCTTGAAAATTTGCTTAAGTTCCTTGTAGATTCTGGATGTTAGCCCTTTGTCAGATGGATAGATTGCAAAAATTTTCTCTGATTCTGTAGGTTGCCTGTTCCCTCAGATGGTAGTTTCTTTTGCAGTGCAGAAGCTCTTTAGTTTCATAGATACCATTTGTCAATTTTGGCTTTTGTTGCCCTTGCTTTTGGTGTTTTAGTCATGAAGTCTTTGGCCATGCCTATGTCCTGGATGGTATTGCCTAGGTTTTCTTCTATGGTTTGTATAGTTTTAGGCCTTACATTTAAGTCTTTAATCCATCTTGAGTTAATTTTTGTATAAGGTGTAAGGAAGGGGTCCAGTTTCAGTTTTCCGCATATGGCTAGTCAGTTTTCCCAACACCATTTATTAAATAGGGAATCCTTTCCCCATTGTTTGTGTCAGGTGTGTCAAAGATCACAGGAACAGAAAACCAAACACCACATGTTCTCACTCATATGTGGGAGCTCAGCAATGAGAACACATGGACACAGGGAGGGGAACATCACACACTGGGGCCTGTCAGGGTGTGGGGGACTAGAGGAGGGATAGCATTAGGAGAAATACCTAATGTAGATGACAGGTTGATGGGTGCAGCAAACTACTATGGCACGTGCATACCTATGTAATAAACCTGCACGTTCTGCACATGTATCCAGAAGTTAAAGTATAATAAAATAAAATAAAATAAAATAAAATAAATACAGCAAAAGTTTAAAAAGCAGATTCTAGAGTCCTACCCTAAATTAAAATTTAAAAAAAAAAAAGGAAATGTTCACCTTTTCAGCTAACAGCAGTATTGATGAGTTCTTGAAGTGAAGGACTGAAGGGGTTCTTGAGAAAAGTCACTCAGAGCAATAAGCCTCTGTTGCATCATTTTGAAATGAACATTTATAGCACATTTTAAGTCAATACCTATGTGGTTTAGGTCACAAGAGGGCAAAGAGGTGAAAACTTGCAGGTAGAGAAGTTAAGGCTTCTTAAGACCTGATTCTATTTATGTAGTTTCCGATGTCTTGCCTGAGGTGGGTTGGGGAGCTGGAGAGATGCAGGGTGCTAATTGTTTGCTATTCATTTAAAGTCCATATATTCAGAGGGAATATTCCTTAAGGTCAAAGATTGAATCTTCTAAACAACTGTACTGCCTGACACACAGTGGGAGTAAATGCTCATTGAATAAATGAATAAATGCCATTTCTATATAATTTACCTGTTGCATTTTCTTCAGGCTTGAATTCTCTTTTAAAAATGATTCATACAGTAAAAAAAAAAATTTCTGATTTTTTTCTTCTTGATATTCCTTGACCTTTCCTCATAAAAACACTATTTATCTCTTAACATAGCTCAAGTTTCATTCCCATCGTAAGGGTCTGTGAGGAATCCATTGCTGTAAATGGAATAAATGAAGAGAGCAAGAGTTCTATGTCCTTACATTCATCTCCTGGGAGTCTCTACTACATTTCTGCTACCTCTCTACCATCTGGGAGTAAATGGAACAAAAATCTAACACCGTACTTAATGAGAAAATAATCGACTATTTCCTGTACAACACAGTTAGAGCCAAAAACATCCATGGGGATCAGTTTCCAACATTTTCACACAGAATTGCACAAATTCCAGTGATGATAATATAAAACTTAATTTGGATTCCATTTGTTTTTCACTTGCCAGGGGGAGATTTGAAACAATGGGTAATCCCAGAGTTCTCCTTTTTATAGAAAATTTAAATAAACAGCTTTCTATTTACGGAGTGAGGAAGCTCTGCCTGACAATTATCAAGCAAGCAAGGCTGAAATACTGCACCACAGAGCTCATCCATCTATGGTGTTTTTTCACGTGGATATGGCACTGAATGATGGCAGCAAAGCCATAATGGGAACTTGAACGCCTTTTACCCAGCATGGTGGCATTGAGGCTGTTTTAGGCCTTGAGAATCGTAATGACATAAGTTGTTACAGTACCTTTTAAGTCAAAAGATGTTTAAGTGATTTTCCCTACCCACCAGGTTTAAACCTTTGTTTTCTCTTGCATTTTTAAAGCATTGCAGCATGAATCTGAGACCACAAGCACAAGTGGTGCAGGTGGCTCAGAGAGACGAAAGGTTTGGGAGGCAGAGTGAACAGCCCACAATAAATAAACTGATAGCAGTGGATGGAGTCACATATATTTGATGGAGCCACAAGTATTTCACATACGGGAAGCAGCCTCTGGGGTGCACTCAGAGGTAATCACCAGTGTTCATTGAAAGAGAAGGTGGAATTTAGCAGACCTCTAGTGTGAATCCATCCCAAATTGGCACCATTTAAACCCTCTGCATGAACACCACTCAGAACTTAATCTTCATCCTCAGCATGAAGCCTCATTCTGCACCTTTCTCCCAGGCTGAGACTCCAGGGCCTGCTGCTTTCCTGGGAAAGAGGTGATGGCTGAGTAAAGTTGCAGGGCCATTAGTGACAAGGCAGGCCATGACCCCATGTCCTGCCATCCCTGCACCTCCATCACTACAGTGGCTCCCAATTCATAGGAATAAAATAAAGGAAGAGAAGAGCCAATTTAGCACAGCAGCAAACTGCTATTTTTTCTAAGCAATCAACCATTTTATCAGTAGGAAATAGTTGTCTTCACAGATGTCAAGCAGTTAATCACCCCAAAAACCCTAAGAAGAAAAAAAGGATGTAGGTGCTAACATCCCAAGTTTATCTATTCTTAAAGTGAGTTGCAATTGCTTTCTCGTCTGTAAAATACCTACAATGTTGCTGTGAATTTAAATGACTTGATTTATGAAAAAAAATAGAAGCATAACTCACATATAGTAAGTACTCAGAAATGTTACTTATTCAGTCAATCCAATGTCAATTTTTGAGAACAGAACAAGCACTCAAGAGTCAGCATGGAACCAGGTGGTTCAACAAAACTACACATTAATTACTAACATACAGGAAAAGTTTGCAACAAGTTTTGCTTTTTTGTTTCCTTCTACTTTTAGATTCAAATTTTCTAATACTTAGAAAAATAGTCACAAGGCTAATTTAGATCTCTGAAGGAAAAAATTGTAAAAATTATTCTTAAAATATTTTTACATAAATTTTAAAAATTGGAAGCAATGTCTTTTTATTACATACCATAAAAACCTGTATGAGTCAGTGAAGTCACCAAATTCAATTTTGTTACTACTCAAAATATTAATTTTTAAAAAATAAATGACAAAATGGTTTTAGCTTTATTATCAATAGTGAACTCCTCTGATAACTTTTTAAAATCACCTACTTGTATTTTAACACTTGCATGGAAAGTTTTAAGGTATTCATTAGATTGATGAAATCAAGCAAATTGTTACCAATGGAATAAATTTCTTCATCATACTCAGATTCAGTCTTTGGTAATTTAATTTCAAATTTTAAAATTAACATTAAATAAATTGTATCTAGATTATCAGATGAACAGTCTGATTAGTCTGTATCTAAGTGTTCTAGTTAATCTAAACAAAGATCAGTGTGCTAGAAAATTACAGGAGAAATAAAAAATGAATGATCTCCCATAATTTGATTAGTAAAATTGAAACATTTATTTTTTATGTAAATTCACGATGCACAATGTCGTGTTTCTTTCCTCTTCTTAGAATCAATGAAGAAATAAACATGTATTGTATGCCTCTAATGGCCAAGCCTCTGTGACCAAAGCTGTGGAACCCCCCAGAGATTTATCAATCACTGTTCCACAATGGTTCCTCATTTAGAAAATGGTAGGGCAAGTGGGATGCAGTCCTTTTGTAACTATAGTTAGAGTAGTCTTTATTGAATAAGTCTCTTATTTAGATATCGTACCACTGTAACACCATCTATATATTTCATCTATCTGTTAATCTCCTGCTATGTTACTAAAATGAATTAATAATAATTTATCAATTGGAAGAGCATGCCCAACCAACATTTTATCTATAGCTCACATAATAAGTGGCCAATGCCTAGCACAAGAATGAAAAGGGAAAGGGAAATAATATTTATAAAATGTTTAGACAGGGTTTACTGTGTGTTGGATGTTTTATACATTTTCCCTCATTAATACAGTAATCCTATGTGGTAGATATTATTATATCTATTTTATAAGTGAGCAGAATGAGAGTGATATCAGCAAGATGACAGAATAGGAATTTCTAGCACTAGTCCTCCTGCAGAAACATGAAGTTAAACAACTATCCACACATAGAATATCATTACAAGAGCTAAGAAATTCAAATGAGAGATTACAGCTCCTGGGTGCAGCAAAAAGAGAGATAATGGTCTGATATATTCAAAGTGCTAGGAAAAAAAAATCAGTCAACCAAGAATACTATACCCAGCAAATCTGTCCTTTAAAAATGAAGGAAGAAAAACACTTTCCCAAGCAAACAAAAGCTGTGGGAGCACATCACCACTAGAACTGCCTTATGAGAAATGCTAAAGGGATTTCTTCAAGTTTAAATGAAAGACACTAACAGCATGAAAGCATATGAAAAGATAAAACTCACTGTAAATATAAGAATATAGTTAAGTTCAAAATACTCTAATGTTTTAATGGTGGTATATAAGGTACTAAAAATAAATATAGCTACAATAATTTTTTTTTCTTTAGACAGAGTCTTGCTCTGTTGCCCAGACTAGAGTGCAATGATGTGGTCTCAGCTCACTGCAATCTTCCACCTCCTGGGTTTAAGCAATTCTCCTGCCTTGACCTTCTGAGTAGCTGGAATTACAGGTGCACGCCACCACGCCCAGCTAATTTTTTGTATTTTTAGTAGAGATGGGGTTTCACCATGTTAGCTAGGCTAGTCTCGAACTCCTGACCTTGTGATCAGCCCACCTCAGCCTCCCAAAGTGCTGGGATTACAGGCGTGAGCCACCATGCCTGGCCTAATAATTTGTTAATGGATACAAAATATTCAAAATATGTAAATTGTGACATCAAATACATAAAATGCACGAGGTGGAGAAGCTAAAGTGTAGAGTTTTTTAATATGGTTAGATAAATTGTCATCAATTTAAAATAGACTATTATAAGATGTTTTATGTGACCTTCATGGCAACCACAAAGAAAAAGCCTGTAGTCGAGTACACAAAAAAGAAAAAGAAAGAAAGCAAAGCATATAATCATAAAAAATTATCAAATCATGTAGAAAGACAGCAAGAAAGGAAGAAAGGAAGAAAGAAATTACAAATTAGAAAATAATAAAGAAAATGACATAAGTAAGTCTTTACCTAGCAATGATTACTTTAAATGTAAATAGACTGAATTATCCAATGGATTTTTTTAAAAGCAAGATTCAACTATATGCTGCCTACAAGAGACTTACATTAGTTTTAAGGAACATGGATAAACCTGGAGGATATCATACTAAGTGAAATAAACCAAGCACAGAAAGACAAATACCGTGTAATATCACTTATATGCAGAATCTGAAAAAGTCAAATTCATAGAAATAATGAGTGGAAGGGTAGTTATCAGGAATTGTTGCGAGGGGGAGGGGGTAAATTAGGAGATATTGGTCAAAGCAAAAAATTTCAGTTATGCAGGATCAATAAGTTCTGGAGAACATTAGTACAGTGTGGTGGCTACAGTTTAAAAACAGTACTATTTACTTGAAATTTGCTAAGAAAATGAGTCTTAAATGTTCTCATGACAAAAAAATGGAAATCATGTGCATTAATGGATATGTTATTAGCTTGATTGTAATAATTTTTCACAATGTCTACACAGTACATCAAAATATTGCATTGTGTACTATTAATCCATACAATTTTTGTCAATTATACCTCAATAGAACTAAAAAAAATTAATAAAAGAAGACTGAGTCTAAGTAATTTGTAGTAGTCATAATAAAGTATTTACAACATGATCATTTATCATGAAGCCTCTACATGTACATTACCATACTATCCATAATTAATGGCAGACTATAGGACTTCCCCTAAACTGTGAGATAGTATTGAGAAGCAGTATTGCAAAAGGGATAAAAGGCTGGGTTTTAGAGTTAGGTCTGCACCCAAATCCCTATTTCACCACTTATCCATGTAGAGTCTTAAGCAAGTTATTCAACCTTTTTAAGCCTCAGTGTCCACATTTGTAAAAGGCAAAAACAATTTACTTCATCATAATGTTGTATTGTATGAAATAATACACATAAAATACTTAACCCAGAGCATGACATGTTAATACCAAAAATGTACAGAGTGGTTATTATGTGCCAGGCATTGTTGTAAGGGTTTAAACTCTCCTAATCATTGATTTTAGTAAATATTCACTGCAACTAATATTTCATTGTTAAAACAACTTAACCATGTTTAAACACCTTTTGGCACTCCTGTATTTCTACCATTTTTATCTGACTGACCTATCATCAGCTTCAAAAAACTTTCATTTTCTTCCCACCCTTAAACATAGTTCTATTAGTATTGTTAGCTATTACCCTAGTACAATGCAGTATAGGTTTCTATAGTATCTATATCTAAGAAACATGATAGCTACAAAACAAAGTTTAAAAGTGAGTTATAAAGTAATATCTACTTGCATATTGGGTTTTATTAATATTATGAAATCAATGACAGAAAATGTGTTCTTGGTTAACCTAGCAATGAAATTGAGTCAATCAAACATGGCCATTCCAATCTGCAGAACGGGATTTAAAGCTTAAATGGCCCAGAGAAAACCAGCCCTGCAAATGTTTTTTTAGATGCCACATAAACAAAATAACAATAAACAACACTCTTATTTTGTGCCAGACACTGTTCTAAGAAATTTTCATTTATGAGTAAAATTAATCCTCAGAACAATCTATGGATTAATGGTCTTACCATCTCCATTGTATAGACTAAGAAACTGAATCACAGAGAAGTTAAAGAATTTGGTCAACTTCCCATAGTTAGTATGACTTGAACCAAGGCAGACTAACTCTAAGGTACATGATTTTAACCACTGAACAGCATCCTCAACACAATAATAAAGGAAAAATATAATGTTTAAATTATCTGGCTATAATTGAATCATGTAGTTTATTTACTAGCTTATCATACAAATTCAATTTCTTTATTTCATAAACTTGCAGCTTGAAAATCAACTCCTACAAATTTTAGACAATGAAAAACCCCATTTGTAAATATATGAAGATGCAGGCAACTCTCTCGCTCTTCCATTCCTAAATCATCGCATTAATCAACAGAAAGCTCTACTCACCAGTAGACATTATCTTTCATTTAGAAAATTCAGTTTGTTGTGGTTAATTTTTTAATGTTTCAATTTCAGCTTCAATTACCCATGAAAAAGTATAGATCTTGTGTATTAAATATTAAAACATTCCAGGAAAATTACACATAGTTCTTCCATTTAAAAAATAGCATAACCTGAGTTTAGAGTGCCACCATTTATATTTCAACTCTGCTCCAAATCTTCGTTTTGCTAAAAGCAAAAGCTCTGCAGTTAGAATTAACTGTAAAAATCTTAAGAAGCCCAACAAATCAAGATATTTAGACAAAATATGATTCTATGAATTTTAATAATTCAATATATACAAAAGATGTATAGAGCGTCATCTCATGAGAGAACAAAAAATAGTACCTCAGAGCCTGCTGGGGTTATTGTCTTTAATGGGCAAAATTGTACTGACAGCCTGAAATTCTTAGTTAATAGCAAAGCTAAAGTAACTCACAGAAAATGACACTGTGAAGTAGTCAGAAAAATTAAGAATGGCTACAGTCAATTTAGTAACACCCAGATATTGAGATGTCAGTAGACTGGAACCTAATAATGAATGATCACTTAGAAGGAAAAGAAGCTAGATGAAGTTATATAAAATGTAAGTAAACTATTTTCAGGGCCTTTAATGTAAGAATTTTGAACTTTCTCATAACACTCAAATGTTATGAGACATTCTACTAACATTCCGCTAACAGATTCATGACTAAAGATCAGTATATCTTAAAATAAAAATCTTTTTGGTACTTTAAAAATTACTAAAGTCCAGTGGATTCGATCTAAGATAATCTTCCCTTGAGACCATATTCAATTCTGTATCAAATAGTTTTGTTGTAAACTTCATGTCATTGATTAATCCATTCACTCATTTAAAAAGTATTTGCCACTTAGCATGGTTCAGTCAGTACATTTGACATGAAGGATGCAGAGATGACTAAAACAACTTTGCAATGACCTTCACCGTTAAATCTACCAAGCCAATTTTAAAGAGAATTTAGGGCATTAAAATAAAGCCAATTATAATTCTTCACAATATACTATATGCTTTTCACAAATGTTATTTTATCTTCAAAACTTTTCTGTGAAAAAAGCTAATGCTATATCTTCTTTACAGAGGAAGAAACTGAGGCTCAACATTTTTATGGAAATTGCCAAGGATAACACTTTCAGTATAAAAACAAATTTAAACTTGGAATTTCAGCTTCAACATATACAATTATTACACTGTATATTTATTTTTCAGTGTGCGAGACAGAAATGAATGGTGAGCCTGGTAATAGAACCTCGAATGCTTAAACAATTAGGGATAATTCTTTTCATCAAACCCTGTGAGGAAAAAAGACAAGAACAACGCTGAATACTAGGAAGTGATATAACATCCTAAACCATAACTTTTAGCTAGTCCTTCTCCTATTTTAAAAGACAAGGTTCCCCACCATTCACGCAGGGGTGTAATATGGAGATAACTTTGTTCCACTTCCAACATCTCATACTTGAAATGCCCTCCTTCTGACTTCAATATCCTGATTTTCCATCTCTTTTATGGCCATACAACATCCTATTTCTCCGTTATCCCATTCAGAGCTTCATTTGCTTCCTTACTAAGCTCTACAGCCACGATCAGCTATTTCCAAATTGCCTATAGCACTTTAAAATCCTTCGTCCCTTGACTCCTTCTTATTATATTTTTATTATGTCTTATTTTTATTCTAATGGAGAAAATCAGAAACCATGACTGGACCCACTGCATTTTTTTTTCTTCTTTTACTTGGTCCTTGGCCCTTGTGCTCCTCAATTGCTCTCCTATTCTTATTTCCTCTAGTGCGTTTTTCACTTCCACTGTTTGACAACATTTTCACATTTTCCCGGGCTCCAATCCCATTCCCACTGCTCCACTTTGATCCCCACCACCATCTCAACTCTCAGGAAATGACTTAACCTCTCATCAGGACACTAGCAAACAAAGATTTATGGATTTGGGTCTAAGGTCAAATTTTGAAAGCAGATGATCAGTGATAGAATGCCAAGAGTAGGAGAGTAGGGAAATGGGCTCTGGGTTAGACTATAGCCTGTGTAGTGGGTCTACAGCTAGAAACGCACAGAAGATAAACGTCACTTTAATATATCAAGAATTTTTATGTGGCAGAAGATAAAGAAAGTATTAGAAGTGGGGATACCAATTGGTAAAGAATCTTAAAATCTCATAGTTGAAAATCAGTTGAATAAGATCAAATTTTGTTCTTGGAATGTAAATGATATGATTTTTTTAAAAATATCTAAAGAAGATGATGCAAAAAGAAAAACCCATGGAAGACCAACAAAAGCGCCAAAAGCATTCTGTCTTCACCCTCTCTCTCCTGATTTTTTCTTTCCTTTTTGTTATTAGCATATTAAAGTTTCCATTAAAATTTTAAGAGATGCTAGTTTATATAAGACATGTATATCTAACCATACACCTATATTTGTATTTGGTTTCCTAAGTCAAAGATATTATACTTAATACATGCACACAACGTAATAGTTTAGAACAAGCGTTCAATGATTAGACAGATCTCTGGGCAATTTATCATTGTATTTTAAATAATACTGAACTTATTTTCCTAATATAGGACCAGGTGTTTGTGAGTATAATGGACACTTATGCAATGTTCTGCCTACCACTACGCCCATCTGTCTTCTGGAAAGGAGTCTAGTGTAGTGGAGACAAATTCTGTGCTGTAATGCCTGGTTGCCTGATCTCCAGTCTTACCCCTCTTAAGCAACAGGACAAAGTATCTAATATCTCTGAGACTTGGTTGTCACTCTGTAAATTTGGCAGTTAAAAACAGTACCTTCCTCATGAGACAGTTGAGAATCACGGTGCCAGGATATAGTAAGCCCTCAAAATCTTAAGGTAACGTTATAATTATTCTAGGAACTGTTTCTCCTCTTCTCACCCACACGGCTGCAATAGAAACTCACATGATAGAAAGAATGGCCTCCCCTGACCATAGTCAACTGTTCTAGGGTTGTACCTCACACCCTAGTGGAACCCATGAGTCCTTTCTCATATTTGAACTGGACTCTCTCTTCAAGACTTCAAGCTAGCTATTCAGAGAAATGCAAATACTTTTATTAAAATATTAAGGGAATTTCTTTAAAAATTACAGTGTATGAAGGGAAAGATTAATGTTCTAGTACACTTAAACTTTCTCTTGAATTTCCAAAGGAGTGGTACCTTAAGACTTAGACCTTCATGAGAGAAGGAAAATCTTTGGACAATATCCCCAATTCCAGACTGGCTCTTCCTTTCCCTCCACAAGATATTCCTCTTACCAATTACTCTACAACTCCTCCTTGTGCCCTCTCCCCCAATCCATCCCTGAGAAGTATAGTCTGTGTCAATTGTTTTCAACCTGGGGCAATCTTGCTTCTCAGGGGACATATGACGACGTCCAGAGACATTTTTTGTTGCCAAAACTAGAGGATGCAGTGCTCCCAGCATCTAGTGGTAGAGACCGGTGTCAATAATATGGATGCTGAGAATCAAAACAGAGAAGTGAACCATTTCTCCACCAGTAAGAAGTCCATCTACCTTTGAAATCAGTGCTCTCCCATTATTATGTAGAATAGTTATAATTGTTTCTTGTCTACCTAGGTCCTTCCAGAATCATGTATCTAGTGCTACATTAGGATTAAAAGTTGTTCTTTACCCTGGGGATGGATTGGGAATGATTCGATTCATACAATTCAGAACTTAGCTATTATGAGCCAGGAGGGGAGGGGAAGTTACCAATCTTCCCAGTAAATGTATATTCCAGAGAGAGACTTACTCTGCACACACTCTTAAGAAAGAAGTTAGGGCCGGGCGCGGTGGCTCACACCTGTAATCCCAGCACTTTGGGAGGCTGAGGCGAGTGGATCACGAGGTCAGGAGATTGAGACCATCCTGGCTAACACGGTGAAACCCTATCTCTACTAAAATACAAAAAATTAGCCGGGCTTGGTGGCGGGTGCCTGTAATCCCAGCTACTCGGAGGCTGAGGCAGGAGAATGGCGTGAACCCGGGAGGCGGAGCTTGCAGTGAGCCGAGATCACGCCACTGCACTCCAGCCTGGGCGACAAAGCGAGA
>NW_012102954.1:1233500-1253222 GCF_000951045.1 Mandrillus leucophaeus | reverse complement strand
CTGAGGCAGGAGAATGGCGTGAACCCGGGAGGCGGAGCTTGCAGTGAGCCGAGATCACGCCACTGCACTCCAGCCTGGGCGACAAAGCGAGACTCCATCTCAAAAAAAAAAAAAAAAAGAAAGAAAGAAAGAAAGAAGTTAGGTTAATGCCTGTTGAGACAGTCACTGTGATTATTGTGCTGAAATAACTTTGGTAGGATGACCATACCTGGTATCTTAGTCCATTGGGCTGCTATAACAAAATAGCATAAAATGGTATAATCAATGGGTGACTTACAAACAACAGAAATTTACCTCTCACAGTTCTGGAGGCTGGGAAGTCCAAGATTAGGGTACCTGAAGATTCAGTGTCTAGTGAGGGCCCACAATGTGGTTCATAGACAGTGTCTTCTTGCTGTGCCCTCACATGGTAGAAGCAGTGGAACAGCTCTCTTGGGTATATATTACAAGGCCACTAATCCCATCCATGAAGGCTCTGCCTTCCTGACTTGATCAACCCCAAAAGGCCTCTCACCTCCTCATACCATCACCTTGGAAGTAAGAATTTTAACGTATTAATTTCGGGGGACACAAACATGCACACCATAGCACCTGGTAATAATATTGGCTTAGGGAACCTTGTAGTAAAGTACATTGAAGACAAATTCACAATGAAATGTATCTAGAGACAGAGATAGTGGTTTATCTTATACATAGACTATTTTAACATAAAAATTGTTTAGTAAGAACACACTAGATATTTTAAAATTAATATTTTCATTGGTTAAAATTTGTAATAGAAATATGTCATTAAGTAAAACTATATGTAAGTATTGAAATCCACAAATATGTAAGATACAAAGAACTGCTTCAGCCAAGCAGAAGACTGGGTATTCAAAATATGTGGATGATTTAAGAGTATAAGTAAAAAAAAATGTGGAAAGGTAAATTTGGTATGCTTGATTTTTACAATGGAAAGAAATAAACATCAAGAGGGATATTGGACTAGTCATTAGTCTTTGGACACAAAATCAGAGTAAAATTGCCCAATTCTTTTAGAAGAAAATGAGGTATGGCTACATTTAGAGTACAATTTTCTTATTGCAAGGAATCCTGGGTTGAGTTTTTTATTCAACTTCATTCTCACATTATCCTTATCCTATTGGATAATATAATTTTTAAAATGGCACCAAAAGAAACTGTTTAATAGTCCATTTTGTACTGTCCATTATAGAAACCATGAAGTTATTTGGATGATAGACATAGAGATGTGCTGCTCAGATGCCTCTTTCAAGAAAGAACTTACTGCCTTTTGCTCAGTTTCTTCCTGGAGGTTTCAAGCCTCTTTGCAGGGAAGTCACATCCTTCCCAGGACAGCCTGACTGAGCAAGGTAGAGGTACAAAGATTCACCCATTTCAGCCCACTGCAGGACACTCATTCAGATGGGATTCTTGAACCAGAGTTCCTCGCCAAGTTGGCCAAGGCATGGTTCCCTTTGCTCCTTCTTTCTCCCTCTCTTTTCCTTTTACCCGAATAAATAACTTGCACCACAATCTCCATCTCATCATCTGCTTCCTGAGAACCCAACTTGTGAAACTTATATTTAGAAGAATCTCAGAAGTCTTCGTCAGATCTTCCCCTCAACTACAACAGTGTATGGTACTTCAAAGTAGCATCAGAATAGTCCAATGTGATGAAGAGTGCTGACTTTGTAATATACTTACCCATGGGTTCTAATCTTACTTGTACCTCTAATTAGCAGTTTGAACTTGGATAAAGTACATAATCTCTCTAAATTTTGGTTTTCTTATCTGTGAAACAAGGGTAGTAATATTTACTGCAAAGAACTGTTATGAAGAATGAAAGTTAAGTAATGTATATAAAATGCTTACTGTTGCATCTGGCTCATAGCAGGAAGAAAAAAATAATAAAAGAAGAAAAAAAGACTGAATAATTTACAGATAAATCTACTCAAGAAAAAAGCAGAAATGGGAAGTTTAGAGATTTTGATAAAAGTTGGAATTCTTTGTTGATATGTTCATGTTCTTTGTAATGTTGTGGTAAAAAATTTCCTAGATGATAGTTTATAAGCCTAGTTAATAAAATAACCAGGGGCAGCAGAAAAATTGTAGGGTGGGAGGCTGTGGAGGCTGTGGGAAGATCTGAAATAACTGTTACAGCAGTTGTAGCAAGAATCTTGGCCTCTCTCCGACACATGTATTGGATCTACTCACTCTCCTTCATGTCTGAATCCTTACAATAAGAAATCTGTAGAGTATTAGTTATCTGAAATTGGCTGTACTAACAGCTGAGTAGTAAGAATAACTGAAGAGAATAAGACTTATGTTAGGCTATAAGAGGAGGCAAACTCAAGGAGGGGACTTAGTGACTGTGAAAGTACAACAAAAAACCATTTAGTTATGAAATTCAGAATTAAGTTTTCCTACGTCCAATAGTACTTTAAAATGTCTTCTATGTATCTCTCTATATCCTTGACATCAGTGCACATAAGTTTTGCCAATTGGATGAAAAATGCTGATAGTTAGATTGTTATAATAGTATAGACAGCCACTAGCTTTCAAAGTGCAAGACTTGCTTCAACTTGGAAAGCAGAGTACCCGCTATGTCTTCAAGTATCCGGGCATCTTGGAAGCCATTTCTGGCACAGAAGAAAGCTTGGAAGTAGACATTTCAGTTTTTATCTATAGTACAAAATGTTATTTCAACCCCATAGCTCCTAAGGAATGAAACTAGTGTCAAAGATTTAATGCCTTTTCACATTAGTGATGTCAGCACAAAATGGTCATCTTCTCTGAATAATTTATCTTCCTGCTGCATAATTCTCTTATCTTTTTTTCTACATTTTGGCTTTTTACTGTAGATGAGAAGGTAAATGGCTGTTAGTCCCTGACAAAACCTGTGGAGCATCCTTCCCATCAATCAATTAAAAAACACTTACCTTACATTCAACATGATTTATTTCTTGTTAATACAATTGTCTCACTATATCCTTCTATTATTATACCCTTAATTCCATTAGCCATTCACTTAATGCTCACTTTAAAGCTGACCCCCAAAGAGCTTAAAAGAGAGAGGGAAGTCCGTCTAATAGTGGCATTGCCAATAAAATTCTGGAAGCTCTTCCCCTAAAGCCTTGTAGGTCACGGAAAAGATAGGTCACAGAATGTATCCTGCCTGAAAAGAATAAAGCAATCTCTCATTTATTTATTCTGATGGATAATGCTTGATGGCTTAAAAATCCCTAAGAGCTCTCATCTTAAAAGTCAACACAATAAGTTCACCAAGTGAAATCCTACACATTGCACAAGGATGGATAAGACTCTTCCAAGTTCTTAAATAAAATTTAAAAGGAGGAAACAGAGAGAAAACCATTTGTATTTTTTGAAGATTAATGACTCATTTGTTTGGAGGTAGAGCGAAAGGTTAACCTCTTAAACAGATAAGTGACACACAAAAAAATGTAGTATTATTTCTCATAGTGGTGAAGCTACATGCTGTCTAGCAAATGTCCTCCATTTGGATTGAAGTTTAAAAGCTATAAAAAGAAATCCTTATACTGCACTTCTAAAATTACAGGTTGAACAACTGCTATGATTTTTCTCAGTGAGAACATATGCTTTCTTTCTGAAATTTAATTATATGAATGTCTTCATACAATATACAAGCATATATATTTTTTATGTCAAAGCATATTGGATTAGGTCATATGTGGCAGGCTAGATATGCCTTGCTAGTAGACATTTCTGTCTGCTTCCTGGCTGATAGAAACCTAGTTTTATTCAGGTGCCCATGCATCAGAGATAGAGAATCCATCTACAGCCTAAGGGTAAGCCTGGACAGTAAAATCAGTCCTGGAAATTCCATAGCCCTTATTGGTCATTAAAGTTGAGGCAGACTTCTGGGACAAGTTTCCTCCTTTCTACAAATAATGATAAAACATGGATGTGTTCATGACCACTGTGATGCCTGGGGTCTTAATCATTATCTTATGACCTTGAGAAGAAGCAGCTAAGTACGAAGTCAACATCCTGGGGATGACAGAGTAGAAAGACAGAAGATATCTCTTCCCTTGAAACGTAATTTATCCCTGGAATTCATCAAACTGAAACTGTCTTACTTCAGTACTTTTTGTTAAATGAAATAATATGTATGCTCATTATGTCAGGTGACTAAGCATTATCTATTAACTACATCTGGAAGCATCATGGCTGATACATCATAGACACTTTTTAAAATTGTCTTTTCTCTTTTTGCTATTCGCTTCCTCTTCCTCCCCTTTCTCTTTTTCTTTCTCTGTTCCAAATCTTATCTCATTTAGCCCTAAATCTAATTAACTTATTTTATGATCTAGTGTGTGTCCTTTTGTATTTTTCTCTATATACACTTAATTACATACAAAGACATATAAATGCACATATATACATACACATATATATACATACATACATACATACCCATTGGTAAATAAGTATACAAGTTTTATGGCTTTATCAAAAAAATGGGATTATATCATACACATTCTTTTGCACCATTTTTTTTTTCATTCCACAATGCTGCATGAACATTTCTTCAGGTCAATTGGTATAGCTCTAAATTCAACACAGGTTCAGTAATATTCACGATATGGGTGTGAAAATTCAATCATTTTCCTATTGATTGTCACTCTCTTTGTTTTTAATTTATTGCTAAATAAATAAGAGTTAACATAAACCTTGGGCATATATCCTTTCATACGGATGCTTTTATTTATATGGAATAGATCCCAAGATAGCTACGTGAAAGGAAATATGCATTTTCTTTTTAGTAATTATTTTCCCTAAAGGCCATAGTGATTCACAGTTTCAACAGTAATATGTGAAAAAAACTATTTCCCCAAATACTCACCAGCACTAGTTTTCACTTCTTAAGCTTTTGTCAACTTGATAGGTATAAAGTGATAGTTCATTCTTACTCCAATTTGCATTTGTTAACATTTGTATTTTCTCTTCTAGAAATAGGATATTCTTGTCTTCTGCCTGTTTGTTGTTGCTGCTGTGTGGCTTTTTCTTCAACCTGTAAACTTGTAGAGTGTTTTATTTATTCTATAAGATAATTCTGTCATCTGTGTTGGAAATGCTGTTAAACAATCAATACTTTGTCTTTGGGCATGGTACATTTTCTAAACATAAATTTTTAATGGCAAATATGCCCATTTTATTGTCTAGTTTCTGAGTTTACAGTTAATATTAAGAACATTGTTATACCTGTGTTGTATTCATAAGCCTTTTTCTCATTTTCTCAAATTGAGATAATACTTCAATTTGTTTTTTAAAATCCAATCATTAGATTAAAAGTCATTAAATTAAAAAGACCTCAACACATAGGGGCAGTAAGTAAATGGTGGTTTCCAGGGGCTGGGAGGAGAGGAAAATGGGGATAAAGTTTCAGTTATGCAAGATGAGAAAGTTCTAGAGATCTAGTATACAAAAATGTGCATATAGTTAGCACTACTGTGCTATACACGTTCAATTTGAAGAGTATAGATTTGATGTTGTGTGTTTTTATAGTATAAAAACACATTTACACTAATTTTTAGAAGAAAAATGATGATGTGTTTCATCACAACTCAAAAGGTACCTAAATAATTTTCACAGAAAAATACACTAATTAAACAATAAAAACAAGTATATGTAAGTAATAAACAACAACTTGAATGTAAAAACAGCTAATGCATATAATGTATATGTGTATTGGAGTGCTTTTTCCTCCTTCTTTCCCATTTTATTCACCAATTTTTAAACCTTTTGGGAGCTTCAGGGTTATCTTACATTCAAACTGCACAGAAAACAAACCTTAGATAAAAACAAAAGGGGAATACTATTGGTACTATTTCAAAATTTGGAAATAGTACATGTGCACAGCAGATTCAAAAAATGTTAAAAAGAAAATATTACCTCTTCATTCCTTCTACCTGATGGACGTGTGTAAAGCAAATATTTTGGGTTCACCCAAACAAGGTGCACAATCCCAATTTATTATATGATACTGTATGACTGAAAACTATTGTGTTGAGTAAATGGTGTGTCTTTGCATGAAGCCATAATGTTGAAAAATCGCATCTTTTAATCCATTTATTTGGTATGGTTTGGGTAATAAAGCTTTACACACACACAAAAAGGAATCCTTATTCAAAAAGTGGTATAACATTTCAAGAGCCATTATGACCAAGTCATTAATTGAATAGTCATTATCAGAGAAAAGTTTGTTATCTCCTAGATTTTTTTGAAGGGCTTTAATTATTTTATGTTTTACAATTATGTCTCTAATCCACCAGGAATTTAATATTTTACATGGCATAAGACAGGATTCAACTCAATTTTATTCCAGAAGAATATATTTTATTTATTTTTAATATTAAATTTTTGTAGTTTATGTCTATATTCTCAATTTTATTCCATGGATCTTTTTGTCTATGATGAAATTGATACTTTTTCCAGCTTTATTGATGTTTAAGTGACAAACAAATTGTATATATTTAAGGCATAAAATGTAATGTTTTGATAAACATACACATTGTGAAATGATTACCGCAATCAACCTAATTAACATATCCATCACCTCACATAGCTACGTGTGTGTGTGCACATGCGTGTGTTTGTGGTGAAAATACTTAAGATCTACTCTCTCACCAAATTTCTAGTATACAATACATTATTCTTAACTAAGGTTACTATGCTCTACATTAGGTCTCCAGAACCTATTCAGCTTTTAACTGAAAGTCTGTACCCTTTGCCCTTACCTGCTAGCAACCATCATTCTACTCTCTGCTTTATGGGTTTGACTTTTTTAGATTTCACATGTAAGTGAGATCACGTTATTTGTCTTTCTGTGCCTGGCTTCTTATTTCACTTAGTATAATATATCCCCAGTTCATCCATGTGACAAATGATAGTATTTCCTTCTTTTATTTATTTATTTATTTATTTATTTTTATTATACTTTAAGTTCTAGGGTACATGTGCACAACGTGCAGGTTTGTTACATATGTATACATGTGCCATGTTGGTGTGCTGCACCCATTAACTCGTCATTCATATTAGGTGTATCTCCTAATGCTATCCCTCCCCTCTACCCCCTCCACAATAGGACCTGGTGTGTGATGCTCCCCTTCCTGTGCCCAAGTGATCTCATTGTTCAATTCCCACCTATGAGTGAGAACATGCAGTATTTGGTTTTCTGTTCTTGCGATAGTTTGCTGAGAATGATGGTTTCCAGCTATTTCCTTCTTTTTAAAAGCTGAATTATATATATGTAAAATATTTTCTTTATCCATTAATCTGTCAATATCTTGGCTATTATGGATAATGCTGCATGAACCTGGGAGTGCAGATGGTTTTATTTTCTGTGGATATATACCCAGAGTGGGACTGCTGGGTCATACGGTAGTTCTATTTTTAATTTTTTAGGTAATCTCTATTCTGTTTTTCATAATGGCTATAACAATTTATATTCTCATCAACAATGTATAAGGGTTGCTTTTTCTCCATACCTTCACCAACACTTATCTCTTGTCTTTTTAATAAGAGCCAGGTGTATAATAACGTTGTGGTTTCAATTTGCATTCCCTGATGATTGGTGATGTTGAGTATTCTTTCATATACCTGTTGGCCATTTGTATTTTATTTTGAGAAACATCTATTCAGGTCCTTTGATCATTTTTTAAATTGTTTTTTCTGCTATTGAGTTGTTTGCATACCTTATATATTTTGAATATTATCCCCTTGTCAAATGTGTAGTTCACAAATATTTTACCTCATTCCATAGGTTGCCTTTTCATATTGTTAATTGTTTCCTTTGCTGTGCAGAAACTTTTTAATTTGATGTAGTCTCATTTGTTTATTTTTCTTTTTGTTGTCTGTGCTTTTGGTGTCATAGCAAAAAAAAAAAATCATCACCACAACCAATTCACAACTTTTCCCCCTACATTTAAATTTTATAGTTTTATGCCTTACATTTAATTCTTTGTGGGTTTTTTTGTTTGTTTGTTTGGTTGGTTGGTTTTTTTTAGACCGAGTTTTGCTCTTGTTAACCAGGCTGGAGTGCAGTGGCACAATCTCAGCTCACTGCAACCTCTGCCTCGCAGGTTGAAGTGATTCTCCTGCTTCAGCCTCCCATGTAGCTGGGATTGCAGGTGTCTGACACCACGCCTGGCTAATTTTTTGTATTTTTACAAAAATTAGGGGTTTCACCATTTTGGCCAGACTGGTCTTCAACTCCTGACCTCAGGTGATCCACCCACATTGGCCTCCCAAAGTGCTGGGATTACAGGTGTGAGTCACTGTGCCCAGCCCATTTAATTAATTTTGAGTTGATTTTTGTGATGGTGTTAGATACAGATCCAGTTTTATGCTTCTACGTGTAGATGTAATTTTCCCAATACCATTTATTTAAGAGACTATCCTTTCCCCATTGTGCATTCTTGGTACCTTTGTCAAAGATTAGTTGACCATAAATGCACTGGTTTCTTTCTGGGTTTTCTATTCTGTTCTATTCTATACAACTGTATTTATTCCAGTACCATATTATTTTGATTACTATAGGTTTATAATAAAACTTGATATGAGGAAATGTGATTTCTTCAGTTTTGTTCTATTCAAGATTGCTTTAGCTAGTTTGGGTCTTTTGTGGTTCTAAAATAATTTTAGGACTATTTTTTCTACTTTTACTTCTATGAAAATTGCCATTTAAATTTTGATAGCAATTACACTGAAATTTGTAGATTGCTTCTGCTGAGAAATCCACTGGTGGCTTCATGAAGGCTTATCAAAGGGTTTCCTTGTATGTGATGAGCTTTTTTATCTTTCTGCTTTCAAAATTCTCCCCTGGTCCTTGACTTTTGACAGTTTGATTTTAATGTGTCTTGGTGAACTCTTCTATGGGTTGAATTTGTTTGAAGATCTGTGAACTTCATGTAACTGGATGTCCATATCTTACGATTTGGGAAGTTTTCACCCATTTTTTAATGAGCATTTCTCCTTTCTCTCTCTCTCTTCTTTTTCTAAAATTTCATTAATGCAAATGTTAGCTCTCTTGATGGTGTCCCATAAGTCTTTTAGGCTTTCCTTATTCCTTTTCATTTTTTTTCCTCCTCTGAATGAGTATTTTCAAATGACCTGTCTTTGAATCACAGATTCTTTCTTCTGCTTGATTAAGTCTGCTTGTTGACACTCTATGCATTTTTCATTTCATTAATTTATTCTTCAGCTCTAGAATTTCCATTTGGTTCTTTTTTTATATAATTACTCTTTATTGAACTCCTCATTTTGTTCATTTTTTCCTGATTTCATTGAATTACCTTTCTGTGTTCTCTTGCTGAGAACACAGCTCGGTTGAGCTTCCTTAAAACAATTTAAATTCTTTGTTAGGCAATTTATAGGTCTCTGCTTCTTTATGGAAATCATTATGTTCCTTTGTGGTGTCATGTTTTCTTATTTTTTTATGGGTCTTAATGCTTTGTGTTGCTGCTTTCACATTTGAAGCAGCAGCTACCTTCTACAGTCCTTACTGACTGGCTTTGGGAGAGAAATGCCTTCATTAGTTATCCCAGGTAGAGATTCTGAGGCCCTCAAACCCTTTCTGTGGATGCGCTCATTCAACACCTCTCTTTCTATCTTGAAAGTAAGGAGAATTCTTAAGATTGTATGCTTCTCAATCTTGCAAAGCCAGGCCAGGTGCTGAAAGTCTCCTGTTTATTTTACCCAAGGTGGTGTCTTGAAATCCTCAAGTTCGTGTGCCTTCTCCTGCAGTGTCAAGCCCGTTGTCTGTGCAAGATGCTTGTACTTGCTGTCCACAGGTTGCTCTCATGGAGTCCACTTTGAGGAGGGCAATGGTGAGGTGTGCAGAGTGTTTGTGATGCTCATGGACCAGTTTGGAGGGGTCTTCAGGCCAGGTGTCCCAAGCAGCTCGTGGGCAGGCTTCCCTGTCCACAGAGCACTTAGTAGAGTCTGTAACCTCTCTTTTCTATTCCTGGCCTCTCTCAACCACTCAGCTGTGCCAATTACCTCAGAATTCTAGGTGTGATGGAAAGAAACAGGCCTCCTGTGCCACATTCCACACGACTGAGGGAACCAGGCACTAATTTACTACACTCTCACTTTCCCCCATGGGAGAAAACGTGGGTCGAGGGGTTATCTCTTGGCACTGAGCAGTGCTGCCTTGGGGAGGACCGACATGGGTAAAATTGAAATGTTCTTACCCTCTTTGATGTGCCTATTCTTAAATTTTTTGCTCTAATAAAGTGCTGGAACTCATCCACTAGGTTCCTGGAGTCCCATCAAGGTACTCTTGTCTATGTGTAGTTCTCAAAATCAGCGCTTCTGTAGGGGGTTGGGAGGGATGATAATAGAAAGCTCCTATTCTGCCATCTTACTGTTCCCATGATTTCTTTATGGTCCGTTTCATACAGGTCCTGGCCCTACTTGCTAAATTTATTCCCCCAATATTTTATTGTTTGTGTTACTATCGTGAATAAAATATTTTTCTCCTTTCTCCTTTTTGGTTTTAATTTTTGGCATAGAGAAAAGCTATTGATTTTTGTAATTCTATCTTCTACCAAATTAACTTATGAAATTATCTTATTAATTCAAGAAGGCAATTTTCCTAGAGTTTCTTAGATTTTCTGGATTACAATTATATTAACAAAGAGATTAATTCCATCTATTTTTATTGTTTACATAAACTATTTCATTATTTTTCTCTTACCACATTACCTTAACCCTCCAGGATTATATTGTGTAAGAGTAATAGCCAATTTCTCTGTATAGCTGCTAATTTTATTATTTTTTTATTTTTTTCAAATTTTTTATTATACTTTAAGTTCTAGGGTACATGTGCTGTTAATTTTAATTGAAGTGATTTTAGTGTTTAGAATAACAGTTGCTTTTTAAAAGTGAAAGATCTTTGTTATATTTAGGTAGTTTCCTAGTATTCTTATTTTAATTAGTGTCTTTATCAAGAATCAGTACTTAATTGCATCAAATTTTTGTCACTATTTATAAGATTTTCTCTTATTTTATGGATTAATGTAATCTATAATGGATTTTTCTCATACTGAACCATTCTTGCACTCTAGAAATTAACACAAAATTCTTATTTACATTTTATTTAGAAGTTTATCTTCTAGATTTTTACAGAAGATTAGTCTACAATCATCTTTCATATTCTCTATATCAGATTTTGCTATTTTAAAAAATGGTTTTACAGAGAATACATTTCATTGGGCTTATCAATATTTTCTATAGCTTTGAGTAAGTTAAATAACACAGGTCTTATCTATTCATTAAAGTCAGATCTAACTCAGCCAGAACCCATCTTGTTCTGGCACTTTTTTCAATGATAGATCTTTACTCTTCTACATTGATCAGACAATTAGAGTGTTCCACTTCTTGTTGAATCAGTTTTTGTGATTTGCATTTGGTTGGGAAGTATCTATACTTTTCGGATCTATTGTCATAGAATTGGGTGTAGTACTCTCTTACAGCATTTTCAAATGCTTCTGTATATCTATTCATGGCACCTCTGTTGTTCATGACGTTGTAAATGCCTGCTTACCCTCTTTTGTCCTTAAATATTCTGAAAAATGTTTATCAGTTTCATTGGCCTTTTCAAAACAATCAGGTAGTTAAATTTGTTTCTTTTTTCTTGGTTTTTGTGCATTTGTTTTGTTTTTTAGTTCATCTTTTATCTTCTCCCCACTTACTTTGGTTTTTACTTTATGTCGTAAGTACAAAGTTTCTTTGTTTTTCATTCTCTATTAACAAAATTAAGTCTATGAATTTCTTCTGAGAACAGCTTCTCAGCGTTGCTATTTTTTTAATTAAAAACAATGTTTTCTAGACAACCAAAAACAAACTACTGTGAGTCACATATGTGAAATACATAGACAGACTTAGACTGAAAATTAAGATGTAATTGTGAATGTGCATAGCAAAGACAGAGAATCAACCTCGGTGCCCACTGATAATGGGTTAGATAAAGAAAGTGTGATACCTATATACCATGGAATACTATAAAGCCATAAAAAAGAATAAAATTATGTCCTTTGCAGCAACATGGATGCAGCTGAAGGCCATTATCCTAAGTAAATTAAAACAACAGAAACAGAAAACCAAATACCACATGTTCTCATTTATACGTAGGAGCTAAACACTGGGTACACACAAACATAGAGATGGGAACAGTAGACACTGCAGACTCCAAAAGTGGGGAGAGAGGGGTAAGGCAGAGGTTGAAAAAATACCTACTGGGTGCTATGTTCACTATTTGGGTGATGGGTTCAATAGAAGCCCAAACCTTAGCATCACAAAATATATTCATGTAACAAACCTGCACATGTACCCCTGAATCTAAAATCAAATAAAAATAAAATTAAAAGAAGAAACAAATATAACTAAGATGCATTGAAATATTTAAAGTAATGTGCAGGTGAAGGATAAGTAGACGTTATGAGTGGAGGGTAAATATTACAATGAGAGCCAAGGTCATAAACAACCGTCATAATGACTGTCTATCTAAAACCCTTCCATACTGAGTCACAATGTATAGTCATATTGACACTACCAATACAGGGCATGTTTTCCAACTGGTCTATTGGAACACAAAATAAAACCTTTTTAGCGTAAATAAGAAGGTATTGGTTAAAAGTGTATTCAGTAGACAGAAATATGACTAAATGATCAAGACACTATCTTAGCTCAGACTGCCATAAAAAATTGTCGTGGGCCAGGCACTGTGGTTCCTGCCTGTCATCCCAGCACTTTGGGAGGCCAAGATGGGAGAAGCACTTGAATCCAGGAGTTCAAGACCAGCTTGACCAACATAGTGAAACCCTGACCCTACTAAAAAATAATTAGCCAGGTGGAGTGGCACATGCCTGCAGTCCCAGCAACTTGGGATACTGAGGCAGGAGAATTGCTTAAGCCTGCCCCAGGAGGTCAAGACTTCAATAAGCCATGATCATTCCACTGCACTCCAGCCTGGCTGACAGAGTGAGACCCTGTCTCAAAAAAAAAAAAAAAAAAAAAAAAAAAGTCACCGATTGGGTGGCTTAAACAGCAAGAATTCATTTCTCACAATTCTGGAGTCTGGAAGTCCAAGATCAAGTCTGAGCTAGCAGCCTCAAGTTATGGATTATGCTCATAGATCCTTGGGTTGCAGACAGTCACCCTCTGTGTCCTTATATGGGCTTCCCTCAGTGTGTGCTGATGGAAACAGAGAAAAGAAGCAATATCTCTGGTGTCTCTTCTTGTAAAGGCACTAATCTCGTCATGTGAGCACCACCCCCATGACTTCATCTACACCTACCTACCTTCCAAAGGCCCCATCTTCCAACACTATCACATCAGGCATTAGGACTTCAACATATATAGTTCAGAGAATGAGGGGACACAGTCAATCCATAGGAGGCACCAAATTAGCAAACAATGCTACGGAATGGGATGGCTTAAACAACAAGAAACCTTATTAGCTTTCTCATTCTTTGCTTTCACTAAATTTTATCCATTATATTCATCAAAAGATGAAATTCAGAAATACCCATGTTGGTTGAAGTGCAAAATAAACCCTAGTGTGATGTTCCTGAATGTTGAGGACCTTCACATGGTTAATCAGAGATAAACTGTCTTTAAGCTCTTTTTTCAATTCAGTTCATATTACCACCTACAGGCTTTTATGAAGTCTTCCCGGCAGCTTAGCAGAACAGAAGCATGGAGAAAAATTGTGTTTTGTATAGTCTGCCCCCACAAGCTTTAGAGTTACAGAAATTCTCTTCACAGCAGGGAACTATAAAAGCCTTTTCAGAGGTATGTTTGTACTGCACTTCCAAAAAAGAAAAAGACCAACTCCTAGCCTGGTGGTGCCTCTCCTGACTCTGTGAGGGGAAAGGCGCCTCCTTTGTCTCTGATCAGAGCATTTAAGCCTGAAGGGCTGGCCACAGAATTCTATGCATCTTTTAGAACTTTGATGTTAAACTGAATTCATACAAAAAAAAATGTCTCCATCAGTCTAGGGTTGCTGATGACACAGAAGAATACTGATTAAGGGTGATATATCCAGAGTTCTCCTGGTTCAACTCCTTCTGCTTACTGGAAGGCTCTATTCCAATCTTTCTAAATCTTAATTACCTTCTGTGTTGATAAAGACACTGGTCAAATAAAAAAAAAATGACAGATTTTCCTAAAACCAAGTCTGAAGCATTAGTAGGTGATAGTGTTTATAGTATATAAACATTGTCTTTTGAAATTTTGAATTTCTAATCAAAGCTTTCACTCTGGTTGTCTAGTGGTGCTTGAAGCAGGAGGGTTGGCAGTGATGCTCCAATCAGGTCTTGGTGCCATCACAGCACTAGGTTTGATTATTATGCTAGATGACCTGTCACATTGAGTTTTACTTTAAATATTCTGGATTTTGCAATCACATAGTGAATCATCCAGGTAAACGTAAACCAGTCTGCTCAGATTCAAATCTTGATCCTCCTTATTTATTCAGCAAGTTAACCTCACTGTGTGTCAGTTTGCTCAGCTGTAAAATGGGGACAAAATAGGACCCACTTCATAGGGTTGCTCTGACCTAGCTGGTCTGACATAGCACCTAGACCAGAGCCTACCTACTTTATACTAAACACTGGGTAAGCATTAGCTATCATTATTTCATCATACTAAACATACCAAATGTCTCCTTTAATAGTACAACACATCTAAATTCTAGTGATGCCTAGATTTTTTAAAAAAGAAATTGTAGAATTCAGTATATTTATTAAATCCTGTATCGATCCTCCTAACATATTTTGATAACTTATACACATTTAAAGTTTTTTCAATTAAAACTCAATTTACACACTTAATTTATTTATTTGATATCTGATTTTCTGCTGGCAAGTATTGTCAAAAAATAATTACAGTTGTTTTTATGTACCACGGCTTAGGCATTATGTATATGTATGTATTTCTAAAGTATAATAAAATAAAATTGTCCCTAATCCGCCCTCCAACTCTAAGATCTGAGTAGCCCCTTTTAAAAGTCTCAATGTCAAATCTTACAGAATTTTTCTGTGTTTATACAGATATAGTTATACACACTATATAGATAGATACATATATGTATATATTTACAATAGAGGGTGCTGTACATACTAGTTTGCAACTTGTTCTTTTCTTTTAATGATATATAGTGGATCTCATTTTGTGTCAAGATACATAAATCCATCTCATTTTTAAAAACTCTCTTTTTTAATATATCATAGACACTTCTTCATGTCAATATCAATAAGTTTACTTTATCCTTTGACCAGACACATTCAATTTCACTGGATGGGTTATGATTGTACACTAATGGACATTTTGGTCATTTAATTTTTTTCATTTGAAAGTAATAATGAAGTAAATGCACTTACAGTTGTGTCTTTGCACACTTCCGTTATTTCCTTAGGAACTGCTAGGTTTTGAGCATACGTGATTTTTAGTGTGAGATTTTTACTATAATTTTTGTGTACCTTTCATATAACACAAACAAAATATTCACCTGGGCATGTAGTTAGCCATCTCTTCTCTAAAAAGAAATGAATTCCATCTTCCTTTGCTCACTGACATGCATTTTCCTGGAAAGAAAAAAAATGCTGCCTTTCCTTGTCTCATTTTCAGTTAAGACTGAAAGATTTGAGCAAGGCAACAAAAACTTTTTCTTTTGAAGATTAAAAACTACATGATATGGCCAGGTACGGTGGCTCACACCTGTAAACCCAGCACTTTGGGAGGCCGAGGCAGGCGGATCACCTGGGGTCGAAAGTTCAAGACCAGCCTGGTCAACATGGTGAAACCCCATCTCTACTAAAAATACAAAAATTAGCCAGGAGCAGTGGCAGGCACCTGTAATCCCAGCTACTTGGGAGGCTGAGGCAGGAGAATCACTTGAACCCGGGAGGCAGAGGTTGCAGTGAGCCAAGATCACACCACTGTACTCCAGCCTGGGCAACAGAGTGAGACCCTGTCTCAAAAAAAAAATAAATAAAATTATATATATGAGTGTGTGTGTGTGTGTGTGTGTATCCCAACAGCCAGTACCTGCTTCCTTCAAACCACCAGAAATGTGGTGTATGTGTGTGTGTATACAGAAATGTGCGTATACACACACACACACACACATATATATATATAACTACGTGATAACTACGTGATAAAGCACATCAACTCATGTATGTAAGGGTGGCAATGAAAATAGTAGTTTTGGTTCAGAAAGAATAGTTATTGATGAGCTATAGGGAGAGGGACAATTTGGTCTTATTGCTCAGCTTGTCGTGAAGACAGCCAAGTTGTGAGGTTAAATTGAAGTTGGTAAATACACAATTATTCAGCTTGTGTCTTGGTAATAAATGTGTCTCTAGGCAGTGAACCTGCCAGTCCTCAGAGTACCACTTTGCTGATTAAGGAGATAAAAAGAAGATGTTGTGGAAAGGGTCATTTCAAGAGTAATGAATCCTTATTCTGTCACTGTACTTTGCCGACAGGGAGGACAATTTTATCGGAGATGAGGCATCCTGGAATATCCATGTGGCAACATGGAGTAGGGCAAATCAGAGATGACTATTTCTAGGCCATGGAAAAACCAGCAGGATCCATGATGGCTGAGAAATGACAATATTGGTGAATTAAGTACATCTCAGGGAGAAGCCTTATTAAATTAGCCTAATACCTTATTGCATGATCAATAACAATGTATTTATTTTGTACTATGGCCTTGAGTGACTTTTCATTAGGAATTTAAATGACCTTAGAAAGCCACTGAGTATAAATTTAGAATACTTTTAGGAGATATTAGCCTGGTCTCAGAGCAAAAGATGAGTGAAAATGCAGCTCATTATTTAAGTCAGAAAGAGAATGTCAAAAAACATTTTGCCATGGCATTGAGGAAGGTAGTTCAAGTGATGTACCCAATCATATAAGATTGCTTTGTTTGTTAGTTTTCTGAGTACAGAATAAAATAGATCAAAAAAGTGTTTGTAGTTCCAATAGATATTAACCCAGATAACTGTTGAGATTGAGAAGGTTGTAAGACTGGCAATGACAGATGTTGCTTTAAAGTAAATGCATCTGTGAATTGCAGGATTCTGTTAATGCTCCCCCATGCACTCTCAGGTTTCTTTACCATTGCCATGCTCACAGACATTAGGTGGATTTTCACTCCCAAAAGCCAGTACCTGCTGCCCTCAAACCACCAGGAATATTTTAGGGTACCCTGAATGTACATTCTGGCAGTACCACTGAACCAATGGCTGATGTGTAAACCAGGGTTTCTCAACCTTGGCACTATTGACTCTTGGGGTCAGATAATCATTTACTGGGGAAGGAGGAGACTATCCAGTGTGTTGTAGGATTTGTAGAATTTTCAGCAGCATCCTTGACCTCTCCCACTGGGGTATCACACTTCCCCTAGTGTGACAACCTACAATGTTTCCACACATCATCAAATGTTCCCTGGACAGTGAATCCTGCCAGGTTAAGAACCATGGCTGTAGACATATGAATACTGCAGACCCATTGTCCCTAACTGGACCATTCTGAGGTATGTCCAACGTTGGCTTCCCAGGGCTCCTGAAGGATTCCTTCCGTAGAACTTGGCTTGCTACTCTCGCTCAACCTCCTTCCTTTCTGCTCACTTCCCAATCCCCCGAATAGTTCTCCCTGGGACCATTTCCCAGTAGTCACACAAATCCTCATCTCCGTATCTGCTCCTGAGGATGCCAACCTCAATAGTAACACAGACTCTATAACAACTGAGATGCTAGCTAAATGGTCACAGAGTTAGATGACACCATTCTGAATGCCTTGGCTGACCCTTTTACTGTTCTCCACCTTCTACCTTCACTTGAAGTAAAGGGGAAAAAAGTGTCAGTTCCTACTTGGTGTACTTAATAAAAGGGAGATGGTGGTAAATACTTGTAATTCTGAAATTCTGATACATTTTCTCTGGGCATTGACATCCTGATGTGCTCGCTTTCTCTCTATGTCTCTCTCTCTCTCTCTCTCTCCCTCTCTCTCTCTCTCTCTCTCTCTCTCTCTCCAATTTACAAGCATGTGAGCAAGCTCCCTTTTGTTTTCATCACTTCATTACTTCAGAGGAATAAGGGGAGTTTTCTCTGGCCTCTGTGGTCTCCCACCTACCATCTTGAACTTTACTCTCCAGTCATTCACCAGCCTGATCTTCGCCCCATCTTCTTTGGAGTGCTATAGGCACTCTCTGGTCCTTTCCTCTTAGCTTACCTACTTTTACTCTCAACGCCTTATCTAATATTCATTAACTCTCTGCGTAACATGTCTTAAAACCTTTACTTGTTATCATTTCTATTACTTTTTCCAACCAGAATAAGAGAAAGAAAATAGAGGAAGCCTGAGAAAGTTTGGATAATCTTAGGTAGTTGGGGTTATCAAACTTATTCATATTTTAGGAGAAGAAAATGAATCAGAAGCTGAACCAGGCCAATGTCAATCTGTGACTGTCCTAAAGGAGGAAGCAGCAGTGTGAGCACACCTTTCCTCCGGCTGCAGCTTTTCCCTAAATCCCTGTTTACTACTCAAGACTTTAGAGTGATATCTTGAACACCACTAATCTGGTGTCTTTTATTTTACAAGTGGCCTTGGGACATATCTCAAAATGAAGATAAAAATGATCCCTTTCTGATGACCCTGCTAAGCCAACGAATAAAATCAATAAAAATGCAATTAATTTGGATTCATTTGGACTGAAGAATCAAAAGACAAAATAAGGAAGCATATTTGCCAAGATATGTGATGTAGCTTTTGGCCAGAAATCCTGCTTCCGAAAGCATCCACCTCAGATCTAGCAGCAGTAATAAACTCCCTGTGTCTTATACATCCATAAATCCTTGTACCAACCAAGATTTCAATGGTCTCTTCTCTCCAACCCACACATAAAGCACTCCAGACACTAATTTAGAATATTAATTAATCTCAGAAAATTTTATTGAGACTCAGCAGATATTATTTCACAACCTGTATAACTTTAAAAAAAAAAAAAAAAACGGACTATCTACTTCAAAGAGATTCCTCTTACTGTGACTTTTTCCAAAGAAAATGTAATAAATTGCCCCCTTTCAAAAATAATGATGCATTAGGAGGAGGTAACTTAGACTAGAAGAAACATCACAACTACATATGACCAAATATAAATGGGAATTTGTCAAGTATTTTTTGAAGATAGATAAAATATATGAACATTGATTTTTAAGGGCAAGTGTATATTACATTGTAAAACTATCAATGATGCTTTAAAAGGACTACAGTGCAACTTAATATTCTACAGTGGAAGTACTAGCAACTAGTTGTTGACTTCAAAGGGGATTGCATGATTCTAAGAAGAGAGCATTGAGGGAGCGGATGGATGCAGTGACAGGTGGAGCTGATGAAACAGAAGGAAAGATACGGAGCCCAAGAAAGAAGCAATTAAGGCCGGGCGCGGTGGCTCAAGCCTGTAATCCCTGCACTTTGGGAGGCCGAGACGGGCGGATCATGAGGTCAGGAAATCAAGACCATCCTGGTTAACACGGTGAAACCCCGTCTCTACTAAAAAAAATACAAAAAACTAGCCGGGCGCGGTGGCGGACGCCTGTAGTCCTGGCTACTCGGGAGGCTGAGCCAGGAGAATGGCGTGAACCCGGGAGGCGGAGCTTGCAG
>NW_012102954.1:1230932-1233375 GCF_000951045.1 Mandrillus leucophaeus | reverse complement strand
AATTAAGAAGTTAGAGGGCAATACAGGCATAGAGATGCTTCATCAGAGGTACATGGGAGAGGAATTAAGCCCACAAGAATATCCTAAGTCCAAGGAAAAGGGCAAGAGAAGAACAAATCCCTTCTGCTTTCACAGAGAAAGCAGAAGTAATGTCAAAGGCATGAGAAAGGAGCAAAAGTCAAAAGGTGAGTGTGGAGAAGGACCTAAGTGACAGAAAAAGGGCTCTACTTCAAAGCATTATTTAGCTTTTGAGCCATCCAGGAAACCTTATGAAAACGTCTCTCAATTCCCAAAGGGATTAGGACTCTCTAAGCATATTGAACCCATTGATCACAGAGATAGACACAGTGCCCCCAAGAGAAGCTAGAGAATGAGGAAGATCCTGGGACATAACTCCTATTATGGATGGAATGTTTGTGTCCCCCTAAAGTTCATATATTAAAACCCCACCCTCTAATATGATGATACTAGGAGTGGGGTCTTTGGGAGGTAGTTAGCATTAAATGAGATCATGAGGAAAGAGCCTTCATGAAGGGGATTAGTGTCCTCATAAGAGTCCTGAGAGAGCTTGCTCCCTCTCTCCACCATGTGAGGACACACTGAAAAGACTGCTGTGTATGAGTCAGGAAGCAGGCCCTCATCAGACACTGAATCTGTCAGAGCCTTGATCTTGGACTTCCCAACCTCCAGAACTATGAAGAAGTCCATGTTTGTAGCTTAAGTCACCAGTTTATGGTATTTTGGTCTAGCAACCTGAGAGACTAAGACAACTACTATTAGAAACATAGTGTTTTATTGTTAGGGTGCAAGTCAAGTTTTGGTGCAAGTCAAGTTAGGGTGCAAGTCAAGTTAGGGTGCAAGTCAAGTTTTATTGTTAGGGTGCAAGTCAAGTGTTTTATTGTTAGGGTGCAAGTCAAGTGTTTTATTGTTAGGGTACAAGTCAAGTGTTTTATTGTTAGGGTGCAAGTCAAGTTGGACCCTAGATATGAGAGACCACGATAACCCCAGAAAGAATCCATTGTAATGCACAAATACTGAACAGACTTCACTGACTTAGTAAATAAGCATTTACTGAGCTCATCTCTGTTACAGCCCCTGAGCTGGATCTGGGCCACAGAGGTGGGGGAACAGGGCCCCAGTCCTACAAACCAAGTTCATAATTCCCAACATTGTAGATAGCAGTGAACATTCCTGGATAGAGCAGATTGTTTCACTGTAAGTGGCCTAGATGAAGAGACTACTTTATATTTATTATTAAAACTTAAATGGATCAAGCTTAAGATAAATCTCAAAAATATTTAGGTCCTCAGATATGTGGTAACCTAAATGGAGTATAAATTCTTATTCTGTGAATAACAGTTCTCAAGATTTCATGTTTTTATATAAGTTCTAATATTAAATATGTATAATTAGGAAAGTAGTGTGCATCTTTATTCCAAACTATATCTGAATCCAGTTTATTTCTGGTGGTAGAACCAAGCACTGTTCCCTTACGAAAGGTAACTACACCACATGAGTTCCTCAATATGCCAGAAGGAAAACTCAGATAGACCAAACAAAAAATTCAGAAAACTGCAGCGAACAGATTTCACAGTTTAATGTATAAAATGGTTCTGGATCTGAATTATCATGTGAGGAAAATAATCCTTTTAGCCCCTTATGTATCACCATCTTTTTTACAGTGTAGTTATCTCCCCAAAAGTGACTATAAAACCATGCTGTGTCACTCCATATTTATTCTTCCTCATTTACTTCGATATCACATTCCTTCAGTTTACAAATAGAAAAATTATTTTCTGAAAGTCTTTGCACTGCCAGCTCCAGCTGAAAACCAGAAAACACACATACACACACACACACTATACTTCCTCTCTTTCATATTATCTGCAGCTAGAGGACTGAAAACATCAGTTTGCATTTTTGCTACAGATGCTTAAAGAAAGCTTTTTCTTCCAGAGGTTTCCTTGCTCTAACTCGCTGATATAACCAAAACTATATTTTGTCAGCAGGATCAAGGTGAAGGAAGAAGTGCCATCTTTTCTTCTGTCGTTCATTCAACATGTATTTATTAGGTACAGTATAAAGAGCTGTGCTGGGTACATTAAAATACAGCAGTGAATGCCACACAAGCCTTAATGTTCCAGTGAGAGGAAAAGGCAAGAAAACAGATTATGAATGAAAGGGACAGGAAAGGATCTACTGCCATAGGAACACAAGGGAGCAACGTCTGCTTTGGTATCGGGGCGGTCTTCACGTAGGAAATGATGTCTAAGTTGCTGTTTGAAGGACAAGAAAGAATTATTCGGGCACCTAGTGAAAGTATGTGAAGAGTATGGACAGAGAGAGAATGAAATAGGAAATGAATGAAAGGTATAGGAACCAGGGTCACAACTCAACAGTTCTTGTAATACAGGTTAACAACTTCTGACCTTCATTGAAGGCA
>NW_012102954.1:1218927-1228367 GCF_000951045.1 Mandrillus leucophaeus | reverse complement strand
GTTTTTATATAAGTTCTAATATTAAATATGTATAATTAGGAAAGTAGTGTGCATCTTTATTCCAAACTATATCTGAATCCAGTTTATTTCTGGTGGTAGAACCAAGCACTGTTCCCTTATGAAAGGTAACTACACCACATGAGTTCCTCAATATGCCAGAAGGAAAACTCAGATAGACCAAACAAAAAATTCAGAAAACTGCAGCGAACAGATTTCACAGTTTAATGTATAAAATGGTTCTGGATCTGAATTATCATGTGAGGAAAATAATCCTTTTAGCCCCTTATGTATCACCATCTTTTTTACAGTGTAGTTATCTCCCCAAAAGTGACTATAAAACCATGCTGTGTCACTCCATATTTATTCTTCCTCATTTACTTCGATATCACATTCCTTCAGTTTACAAATAGAAAAATTATTTTCTGAAAGTCTTTGCACTGCCAGCTCCAGCTGAAAACCAGAAAACACACATACACACACACACACTATACTTCCTCTCTTTCATATTATCTGCAGCTAGAGGACTGAAAACATCAGTTTGCATTTTTGCTACAGATGCTTAAAGAAAGCTTTTTCTTCCAGAGGTTTCCTTGCTCTAACTCGCTGATATAACCAAAACTATATTTTGTCAGCAGGATCAAGGTGAAGGAAGAAGTGCCATCTTTTCTTCTGTCGTTCATTCAACATGTATTTATTAGGTACAGTATAAAGAGCTGTGCTGGGTACATTAAAATACAGCAGTGAATGCCACACAAGCCTTAATGTTCCAGTGAGAGGAAAAGGCAAGAAAACAGATTATGAATGAAAGGGACAGGAAAGGATCTACTGCCATAGGAACACAAGGGAGCAACGTCTGCTTTGGTATCGGGGCGGTCTTCACGTAGGAAATGATGTCTAAGTTGCTGTTTGAAGGACAAGAAAGAATTATTCGGGCACCTAGTGAAAGTATGTGAAGAGTATGGACGGAGAGAGAATGAAATAGGAAATGAATGAAAGGTATAGGAACCAGGGTCACAACTCAACAGTTCTTGTAATACAGGTTAACAACTTCTGACCTTGATTGGAGGCAATGAGGGGATATGTTTGATAGATTTTAAAAAAAAATACTCTATTTTACTATGTTTGTGCGATTGCCAATAACAGTGACCTTAAAGCAAATTACGTTTTCCAAAGCTGCACATGGCCAATGTATCTGGGATCCATTCTCTCTTTTTCTTGTTTTTCTTTCTCCTATTCTTCCTGAAGAGGGCATGAAGATGACGCTACAATGATAGATGAATGAGCAAACAAGGAGTTCTTAAGAAATGCTTTCTGATAGTGTTAATTAGGAATGTAAACTATTTTAATGCTTCTTTCATGATACCAACATAAAATTTCACATCAAAAATTATTACATCTGTGTACACATATAATATGAAGGAAAGATGGACACGTGGGAATATGTGAGAAGAGTGAATAATAATTCAAGAAGCAAAATCCCAGAATGTACTGAGACTTTTCAAGTATGTCATAGATGACAAAGAAGCTGTTTTAGTTTTGGAAGGCATAGATATGATTTTGAGCATCAGTGTAATAATATTGACTGATGACAAACAGAAAGCAGAGTTACTCAATTTTTATTTTGCTTTTATCTTCGATGTCAAGGAGAAGAATTGATTGGGAAAGGTAGAGCAAATATTGGGATGAGCGAATTGAAGGCCATGACAAATGGCGAGAACAACAGATAGCCTTGTTCTAAATGTGCTCAAGTTTCTGCCAGCCATTATTAGAGGCCTCTGAAAAACTGTGTGGAAAATAGGCACAGTGCTGGATCATGAGGAAAGTATGATATCTCAACTTTCAACAAGGGAAGGGCAGCAGGTGCCCCAAACCATACATCAGGAGTTAGCAACTCTGCCTGTGTGTCTCTGGTCCCACCCCGCTCTATGGAACCATGAGCTCCAAGGCTGAAATGCAAGCATCCAGATTTCTTAAAACTCTTCACAGGTAATTCTGATGCAAAGCCTTAGCTGAAACTCTGCTATAAATTTATAAGCTTGATGTCAACTCCAGCCAAATTTTAGAACATATTATTGTTTGTTGGAGACATCAGTTTGTGAGCACATAAAGAGGAAACATGATTGTTAAAAGTCAACATGAGTTTATGAATAGCAACCCATTCCATACAAATTTCATTTTCATTTTAATTGTGAGGGGTTTGTATATGACCATCTTCCAAATCTCTTACACAGAACACTAGTTCCACCAGATATTAATAGCTGTTGTAAGAACAAAATATACGATGTTGAATAGCTTAGGGAGCTTCTGACTTTAACAAAATTAAACTGATTTATTTGTTAGGTATTCTTGGATTCTGTAGTAAGATAATATGTATTGGTCTCTTGGATGGATTTAATATGGAGTCTTTCTCAAACACTTTTTTTTTTTTTTTTTTTTTTTTTTTTTTTTTTTTTGAGACAGGAGTCTTGCTCTTTACCCAGGCTGGAGTACAGTGGCATGATCTTGGCTCACTGCAATCTCTGCCTCTCAGGTTCAAGCAATTCTCATGCCTCAGCCACCCAAATAGCTGGTATTACAGGCATGTGCCACCATGCCTGGATAATTTTTGTATTTTTAGTGGAGACGGGGTTTCACCATGTTGGCTGGGCTGGTCTCAAACTCCTGACCTTAAGTTATCTGCCCCCCTCAGCCTCCCAAATTGCTGAGATTACACAGCACCTGGCCTACCCAGCCTCTTTCTTAGGACCAGTGTTTTTTGGAACATCTACTACAAAAAAGATTATTTTGGTTAAACTAATGCGTTTGACAAAGTATTTCATGCAATTTTTGCAAGAAATATAAATATTGGCTATTCGTTGTATATATAGTTTATACTTTGTAGAATGACAGTACTGTTTATGTAGGGTTGTATATATCATGCATATCAAGTTTTCAAAGGTTCAGAGTTGGAAGATATAGAGAAAAAGTAGGATGCTGAATGACAGGGTTATGATTTGAAATGACTGCATCTAAACAGAATAATGAGCAAAATATAATTAGATGAAATCCAATAGTGAAAAACTATTGTACAAATCTCAGCACATGAGAAAAAGAATCAGAAGTTGTATTGACTATAAACTCAATATAAGTTAACAAAAAATGTAAACAAAGCATTAGTATACATTAAGAAAAAAATGTGTTCGTTAAAAGAAGTTTGTAGTTCTGCTGATTACTACCAAAATCAGACCAGAAGTAATGTGTTTAACATTGCCACCCTTAAAAGTAGACACCATTTACCAAGAATTCACCTAGAGAGGAGCACACCAGAATGATTGGAATCTCAAATGCAGTAAACATGAAGAATTGCAAGAACGAAGATAAAAAAGAAATGAGTGGGTATTGTGAGTTCATGAAAACTATGTTTAAAAAAAAAAGAGAAATTGATCCATTTTCCAGTGGATATTTTTAATAACAATGAGTAGTTAATAAGTAGTATTTGCACTCAGCACAAGAAGAAATGGATAACAGTTAACCTGTCCAAAAATTTAGTAAGTTTCTTCTTCACTAAAACTGTTTAAGCAGGGGCTGATATACCACTTTTCAAAAATGTTAGAAAATGTCGCACTATGTTTTCTCAGTTCTCTCATCTGCAACAAGAAGAATTTGAACTATAAAATTATTTCCTAAGGTTCCTTTCATAGTATAATTTTGGTCCTACCAATGTTAATGAGGAATTTCTTTACCCATGATCTGAACACCATAGTTTGCTATTTCCTTCATTCACGAGCCCTTATAAAATGCTTACTATACACCAGGTACTGTGATAATCACTGGGCATCAAAAAAGAATAAGACATGCCTCTTGATCATGTAATTTATAATTGAATCATTTTAAAAGAGTGATGAGAACTCAAAAGAAAGAGCGGTTTTTAATCAATCATTTCCTTGAAGACTTGATTATCGTAAATAGGTTAGAACGGCTTTTTAAACAAGGCATTTGCACCACACCTTTTATTAATCAATGTATGTTACTTGCTTTCTGAAACTTGACATAAAGTTGTTTTCTTACATCAATTAAGACTTAATACTTCATAAGCCTTGACACTTTAATTTCTACTGTTTTTTGGCCAATATCTTTCATCTCTCTCTCTCCCTAACATTCTCTTCATGTTTACCTATTTGCCTTTGACAAACCTATTAAATTTGCCTTTTTTCCTCTCTCCTTTTCTATCACTGGCTTCATTAGATATTACGTCTGGATTCTTGCAACAGGCTCCTCACCACTTTTTCCCACTCACAGGACAACACTTCCTTCCACTCCCCAGCTCCCACGCCCATGTCCCATCATAAATGGCCATCATGAATATCATGCCAGACTCATCCTTTTAAAGTTCTTCTATTCCCCTTTCAAGTCATTTGTGATGAATCTCTCTTTTCTATCACATCAAATAAGTCTCCCTTCTTGGGTTTCAGGTTTGATTATATTAGGTCACTCTTTATTTCTCACTCTCCCTCAATACCCATCTTCCAAGTCAGCTCTTTGCTGTCTCTTTCGTGAATAATATTCACTCCATTTCACAAAATTTTGTTCATATTCTCCTTACCTGGAATAGTTTATTCGCCCTCCTTCCCCAATTCATCCTGACAAGATTCTAGTCACATTTTTAAATATAGCTTAAATACTACCTCCTTCTCTAGATTCTCATGATGTGGAGCTCAAAAATACATAGTTCACTAGCGAAATCTCACTTGATAGTTTCATATATATTATTTGTATCTTCCCTGAGTTATAAACTCCTTGAGAACAAGAATGTTTTCTGTATCCCCAGGAGAGTCCTATGCCCATAACGAGTATGAATAAATACTTCTTGGCTAATCATTTTTATTTTGAGAACCACCACCACCAAATGAAAAAAAAAATCTATCAAATCTCATGCTTGACTAAAGAATGGACTAGTGGAGTAATTGTACAGGGTAACATCCTATAAGATGCAAATTAAATTATTACTGGGGTATCAGAGACATTTGTGGTGATATGACAAAGAGGAAATAATGAACTTAGTACAACTCTTCTCGGGAAGAATACTTTATGTCCTTGGAAGAAATGCTGATTAAACCCTCCAAAGGGCATCCTTGTCCTTGGGACACAAGACAGGCCTACACTTCCTTCTGAGGTCTCAAAGTCAAATGACCAGCCAGGCTACAGCAGCTGGAGAAGCCACCAGCAGTCCCGTCTGTTCTTTCTGCATTTGCTCAAGGCTCAGCTTCTTCCCCTAAAGAAATGTTAAAAACTATTTTACAACTATCAGTCCCCAGGCAAATGAACGTTTTAGCCTTCTCTGGGCAATCAAATGTCACCATCTTTTATTAATCAACTCCACAAAGAGCATGAAATGAGTTTACTTCTTGCCTACCCTCAAACCTATCCCCATGTACAACTTATACAGTGTGCTCGTCCATACAATTCATTGAAAAGAGTCCCCAAATATTTCTAGAAACTATGGTAGAGAGAAGAGAGGAGTTGTTGGCAGAAGATCCAGGATGATGATGTGAACTAAAATCTAGTCTACTTGCACTGCCCTGGGGCATCTTCATTTTCTTATCTGCCAAATGGGGTGTTTGTTAGCTCTAGAATGTGTATGAAAGGTCTTTGCAAACCTAAAGCACTTATTAATCTGTTTACAGGCAAAGCCAACAAGCATGGGCACTCTCTGTGGGTGGCCCTTTAGCTCTTGCTAAAAATTCCTTGTCGAAGGGACTGCTTTTGCTCTCCAGAAACTGAGTTATGATTGGATAATTTCTCTCCAATAAAGAACATTTTATGTATTAATCACATTAGGTTGTTATAACCATTGTCTATTTTCAACTGTAATACCTCTAACTAAGAAATAATGGTGGTAGATTGACCAGTAGATAACCCTTCTTCATTATGAGTAACATCAGAGAGTATATCTTTCACACATTTTTGCTTTATTCAACAATTTTTTGGTATGGGTGACCTTATTCTTTTAATGTTAGGCAAAATTAATTAAAGACACCATTATTTAATGCTGCAACACATTTTGCTTAAAAAAAAATGTATCACTCACCAGTTCATGTTTCATGAATACAATTATCCCTTTGCTTTTTTGTAGTTGTCATTGTTCCATATTCTTTCTTTATGAGCCACTATTTTTTAAATATAAATTTTAACCTACTGTATAAATGTGAACAGCTGTTGGGCTTGTCATCCAGAAAGGACCATTCACATCTTCCAGCCAAATTGCAAGTGTCGTGACTGGAAAAGCTATTATTTTTGAGCTCATTATAGTGAAAAGAAAGAAGGTTTTACTCTTTGCAGATGTAAGTTTTGTAGGTAAGCCAGGGTTTCATGGCTGGTTGAAATTGTGCAACAACAAACAATTTCAGTTCTACGACCCTCAGACTATTCCATCGACACATGCTGTTGTAAGATTTTCTACTTTCGTTTAGAGGTTTTTTAGTAGAACAGTTAAGATTACAGATTTGGAAGTCAGGCAGAAGTGAATTCAAATCCTGCCTTCACTTAATTACTTACTGCGTGACTTTGGATATGTCTGTTAAAGGTCCTACATTTCGGTTTTCCCACCTGTAAAATGGAAATAATAATTAGCCCACAGACCCTATTTTGATAAAAAGATTACCAGAATGCCTGGCACATAGTAACTACTCAATAAATGTCCAATGCTAGTGTTACTATTTTCAGCTCTTTGTAGGTACCTTCCCTAACTTCCAGTTTTCTTTCTACAAATGATATGTTTCCATACGACTCTGCATGAGCTATGTTTAAAACCTGTGACAAACATTCCTTTTGGCACCATGTCCACCCTTGGACATCTCTTCTGGAAATCTAGTATTGGACCACAGTCAGCTGGAGCAAAGGCCATGGTATTTGGGGGGTTTTAAAAAAGACAATACTCAGAAGAAATTAGGAAAAGCTCTTCTAGGTATTCAGTCAAAAAGACAGCAGACTCAACCTATGTAGACCTTTCTCCTTATCTCTCAAAGAGTGATTTTATAATCTCTTAACAGTCTTTATTCATTTGTCCATATTGTAAGATGTATCCGTTTTAGACATTTTGTTATTTATCTTGTCCAGTAATGTGAAGTGAAGATGAACACAGGCAAAGATTTAAACAATAAAAATAAGAATGCTTCAGTCTACCTGAATATTTTTCCAGAATGTCTGAACAAATCAAGATATAATATGAGCACCACAGAATACCTAAAATCACTCTTCAAATGGATGCTAAGGTTGGGTCTGCAGGCTTGCCTCACATGTGTTTCCTACTAATATTGCTCATTACAAGGTTTGGGTTGCTAGGCTAACGGAGACAAAGGCTGAAAGTGTGCAATATGGAGAAAAGCATGGTCTATGTAAACCCTATCAGAATTTCCTCCTCAGAGCTGGGTCTGAGATGTGAATTGCCTGCTTCATGGTACCAGTGGCATCAAGAGGCCTATGAACGGTCCTAATATATCAGTCAGCCTTGTCTCAGTCGTCTCTAGATTATTTTCTTACCCTAAGGAGGCCACAGTCAACACAATGGGCCTCAGAAACAGTAACGATTTCCATTGACAACTGGATAGAGGGCTGAGGGAGGAAAATGGAATATGGGTGTTTATCATTCACCCTGTGAACAGAGCCACAGACTGTATTTTTTAAGAACACACACCAAAAGAAGCTCCACTGGCTGGACTTTGACTCATTCCTTGATTTGATTTGTTCCGATACCACACTTCGGCATTCAACTTCTTTCCTGGCTCTCCCTCTTCCTGGACTATTCTACATCTCCTGTTGTGATTCTGCTCCTCAGCATCATCAGCGTCCTCCAACGCCCAACATCTCCTTGTCACTGCCTTTCAAAGATCTCATCTACTCTCACTACTTCAGACTTCACTCTCTCTAAAGCTTCTTTATATGTCCACATCTGCCCAGTGAGCAAGTCCACTTGGATATCTTCCCTAAGCATGTAACTTTGAGTAGTAAAATTAACCATATTAAACATATCCATGTCTTTTCAAACCTGACTCCTCTCACTTCTCTATTTCTGTTCTTCTAAAAATACTTTCCAAAATCTGGGCATCTCTTGCTTCCTGTCCTTTCTTCCTCAATCTCTCAATATTCGTGGAAACACCATGAATTACCAGTTATTATTATTGTAATAATTCTTTAACTTCTCTCTCCCTTATTTTTATCACCATTATTCTTGTCCAGACCTATGTCCCTTCATGGTATGTGAAGCAGTTAGTTGTTTTTCACATACTTTCTGTGGCTCTGTTTTATTTGCCTCCAATCCCTCACAAACTATCCAATCTTTCCAGCTATCGATGTGTAATTTCACTGCTAAAAGTGCCATACAAATACACCTTTAAAATATTCCATACAGCTGACTCCATTCTTTAAGATCCAGTAGAGACGAGGTGGCCTTGGACTATGGCTTTCAACGTTTTTTTACCAGCAGAATTTCATTTTGCTCTTTCATAGATGGCTCCTGCCCAAAGCACTGTTTATAAAATAGAAAGGTCTAAGTGTATCAAAAAGAAAAATGCATGAAAACTTTAAATTGGAGGAGTCAAGTGACAGCTGTGGTCTTATCAAATTCAGCATCTGAATTTATTTGTTGCACTTTACTGAAAACAAAAATGCTGATTCACACTGATCAGAAGCCGCAAAAGGCATACATTTTATATTAGCTCTCTGATATAGTTTGTATATTTGTCCCCTCCAAATCTCATGTTGAAATGTGACCCCCAATGTTGGAGGTAGGGACAAATGGGAGGTGTTTGGGTCATGGGGGCAGATCCCTTATGAATGCATGGTGCCCTCCTTGCAGTAATGAAGGAGTTCTCACTCTATTAGCTGCCACAAGATCTGATTGTTAAAAAGAGTGTGGCACCTCACCTGTCTCTCTCTCTTGCTCCTTGTCTCACCATGTGACATGCCTACTCCCCTTTGGCCCTCAGCCATGAGTAAAAGCTTCTTAAGGCCTCATCAGAAGTCAAGCAGATAACTGATGCCATGCTAGTATGGCCTGCAGAACCATGAGTCAAATAAACCTCTTTTCCTTATAGATTACCCAGCCTCAGGTATTCCTTTACAGCAATGCAAAGTAGTCTACTACACTATCTTAGCAAGTTCATATCACTTTCAGAATACAGACAAAATAACAGCAGAAGTTATATCCTAGGCCTGAACAAAATTAGTAAATTGGTGTCACAAGAGAAGAATATAGAAGTGATATTTATTGTGTTATAATGTGGCAAATACCAAATTTGGGTGTGCACTTTATGTTACAGGTTTTTGTAATAATTCAAATAGATTTTAAAATAAAATTCCATTCAGAATGTCTGAAGTGCTTGTTTTACTAAATACCATTTGAAAACCATTCCTTTAGAGAACACTATTTTCTAATCTATTGCTCTTTTTCACCTCTAGCTAAG
>NW_012102954.1:1217701-1218224 GCF_000951045.1 Mandrillus leucophaeus | reverse complement strand
TGAAGCTGGAAACCATCATTCTCAGCAAACTATCACAAGGACAAAAAACCAAACACCACATGTTCTCTCACTCATAGGTGGGAATTGAACAATAAGAACACTTGGACACAGAAAGCGGAACAACACACACCAGTGCCTGTCGTGGGAATGGGGGAGGGATAGCATTAGGAGAGATACCTAATGTAAATGACGAGTTAATGGGTGCAGCACACCAACATGGCACATGTATACACATGTAACAAACCTGCACGTTGTGCACATGTACCCTAGAACCTAGTATAATAAAAAAAAAAATTAAAAGAAAAGAAATTTTCCTGCCGTACAAAACAATGTTTCTATTAGAATATGTATTCAGAACTTCATGACACTCTTGATTGGTTGATTCAACAGTTACTCACAACCCCTTTGTGTCCTTCCACCGTCTACCACAGAGGGTGAAAAAACTAAATACTTGCTTTCCCTGCCTTCTTTTCAGCTAGAATATAGAATTTGTTAGGCTCTCCAGCATAAAACTTGAGTGAAC
>NW_012102954.1:1208748-1217651 GCF_000951045.1 Mandrillus leucophaeus | reverse complement strand
TATTTTTTAAGAACACACACCAAAAGAAGCTCCACTGGCTGGACTTTGACTCATTCCTTGATTTGATTTGTTCCGATACCACACTTCGGCATTCAACTTCTTTCCTGGCTCTCCCTCTTCTTGGACTATTCTACATCTCCTGTTGTGATTCTGCTCCTCAGCATCATCAGCGTCCTCCAACGCCCAACATCTCCTTGTCACTGCCTTTCAAAGATCTCATCTACTCTCACTACTTCAGACTTCACTCTCTCTAAAGCTTCTTTATATGTCCACATCTGCCCAGTGAGCAAGTCCACTTGGATATCTTCCCTAAGCATGTAACTTTGAGTAGTAAAATTAATCATATTAAACATATCCATGTCTTTTCAAACCTGACTCCTCTCACTTCTCTATTTCTGTTCTTCTAAAAATACTTTCCAAAATCTGGGCATCTCTTGCTTCCTGTCCTTTCTTCCTCAATCTCTCAATATTCGTGGAAACACCATGAATTACCAGTTATTATTATTGTAATAATTCTTTAACTTCTCTCTCCCTTATTTTTATCACCATTATTCTTGTCCAGACCTATGTCCCTTCATGGTATGTGAAGCAGTTAGTTGTTTTTCACATACTTTCTGTGGCTCTGTTTTATTTGCCTCCAATCCCTCACAAACTATCCAATCTTTCCAGCTATCGATGTGTAATTTCACTGCTAAAAGTGCCATACAAATACACCTTTAAAATATTCCATACAGCTGACTCCATTCTTTAAGATCCAGTAGAGACGAGGTGGCCTTGGACTATGGCTTTCAACGTTTTTTTACCAGCAGAATTTCATTTTGCTCTTTCATAGATGGCTCCTGCCCAAAGCACTGTTTATAAAATAGAAAGGTCTAAGTGTATCAAAAAGAAAAATGCATGAAAACTTTAAATTGGAGGAGTCAAGTGACAGCTGTGGTCTTATCAAATTCAGCATCTGAATTTATTTGTTGCACTTTACTGAAAACAAAAATGCTGATTCACACTGATCAGAAGCCGCAAAAGGCATACATTTTATATTAGCTCTCTGATATAGTTTGTATATTTGTCCCCTCCAAATCTCATGTTGAAATGTGACCCCCAATGTTGGAGGTAGGGACAAATGGGAGGTGTTTGGGTCATGGGGGCAGATCCCTTATGAATGCATGGTGCCCTCCTTGCAGTAATGAAGGAGTTCTCACTCTATTAGCTGCCACAAGATCTGATTGTTAAAAAGAGTGTGGCACCTCACCTGTCTCTCTCTCTTGCTCCTTGTCTCACCATGTGACATGCCTACTCCCCTTTGGCCCTCAGCCATGAGTAAAAGCTTCTTAAGGCCTCATCAGAAGTCAAGCAGATAACTGATGCCATGCTAGTATGGCCTGCAGAACCATGAGTCAAATAAACCTCTTTTCCTTATAGATTACCCAGCCTCAGGTATTCCTTTACAGCAATGCAAAGTAGTCTACTACACTATCTTAGCAAGTTCATATCACTTTCAGAATACAGACAAAATAACAGCAGAAGTTATATCCTAGGCCTGAACAAAATTAGTAAATTGGTGTCACAAGAGAAGAATATAGAAGTGATATTTATTGTGTTATAATGTGGCAAATACCAAATTTGGGTGTGCACTTTATGTTACAGGTTTTTGTAATAATTCAAATAGATTTTAAAATAAAATTCCATTCAGAATGTCTGAAGTGCTTGTTTTACTAAATACCATTTGAAAACCATTCCTTTAGAGAACACTATTTTCTAATCTATTGCTCTTTTTCACCTCTAGCTAAGCAGGACCTTTCCCAACCATCTCCAATGCACCTTTTCAATCTTATTTCCACGGGTCCTCTGTCCACACCCACGTGCCTAAACAAAGGGCCGTGCCCTGTTTCTCCTCCCTCCATGCCTCAGAAAACAGATCAATCCCCACTAACTCCAAAACGTCTTCCCTAACCACTCTAGTCCATGATAATCTCTACCTCATCTAAATTCCTGCAGTGTTTACGGTCAATCACAACCCTTGGACAAATAATTCCATGTGCCTATCACTGGGCTACACAAATGTTAGGTAGCCAAGAAAGGCAGAAGGGAGGAAAACAGTAAGGGAAATTTCTCTGTGAATCGTTGAGAGGAAGACAGTAGAGGATGAAGTCACAGTAAATGTGTTGGCATGAGGGATGTTTTAGTGTAAGAATGATTGGGATTAGAAGAGGGATGAACATGTGGCTGAGCTGCTAGGTTAGATTCCCCCATTCTAGCCCCCCATTTGGGACCTAACAGCTCTATACATGTGTCATTTATTATTAAAATTCCGATATACTAAAAAGTGACTGATCTATTAAAAAAAGAATGATTGCTTCATATTGATCCATAAATTGCTTTACTCCACCAAAGAATACTTAAATATTTCACTGTAAACACTACTGATTTATCTTAGTTTTGTATAATAATTTTACATTTAATTTAAATGTAGATGTTAAGCTTTTTCACTGTCACACAGTACTTTTTTGTCTGGACACAGAGCAGTAAGGATACTGCTTAGAAATGCCTCCTTTTTTTTTTTTTCTTTGAGATAGAGTCTCACCCTGTCACCCAGGCTGGAGTACAAAGGCATGATCTCAGTTCACTGCAACCTCCACCTCCCAGGTTCAAGCGATTCCCCTGCCTCAGCCTCCTGAGTAGCTGCAATTACAGGTACGCATGCCACCATGCCCGGCTAATTTTTATATTTTTAGTAGAGACGGGGTTTCACCGGGTTTTTCAGGCTGCTCTCGAACTCCTGACCTCGTGATTGGCCTGCCTCAGCCTTTCGAAGTGCTGGGATTACAGGCTAGAAATGCCATCTATGTGCTTTTCATATAATAATTCAAACAAATGGACATAGCAATCCTATAAGACAGATACTCTTAGGCCCATTGTACAGGCTTAACTGAGGCTTAAGGACATCTAGTCACTCATCCTAGATCATATAATAAATTATTGCGAAGTCAGCATTCAAAACCATGGGAATCTTGCAACTTCTGCATTGGAATCAGCTTGAGTATTTGCTAAACTGCAGATTACTGAACTCCACTATGGATTTACAGAAGAACCTCTGGAGAGTAAGCATAGGAGTCTGTTTCTTAGCACTCCAGATCCTGTGGAGACACTTTAATGTTTAATAACCCCTCATTTAACTGACAATGGTTATAAAACACTGCCATGTTTGGAGGATGGTGGAAGTGGATATAACCATTACTGGTTCCTTAACTTGAGGAAGTCAAGGAATTTTGAGGCAAGATGTTTAGGCAACTATGACACACAGGCTGAGTAGTAAAGTATGCTAAGTTGTTTGAGTTTTGTAATTAGAAGATTAGGTACAACCATCCAACTCTAAGTTTCCAATAGAATGTTGCTGCTTTCTCATCTGTAAAATAAAGAAATTGCCTTGGATAATCTCTAAGTTTCCTCTCACACATTCCTTGATTTCATGATTCCTAGTTTCTTATCCTGATTTCCAACTTTCGCTTTGCTAAATATCCAGGAGAATGGAGGGAAAAGGACTGCGCATTGATGATCTTTTCTTATGTTATTCAACTTACTTAACAGCCTCCTTAAATGCTTCCTAGGAACAAAACAGCCTCTCTTGCCTCCTTCAGTATTTACCAAATAGAGAAGAAAAGTAAAATGAGAAAAAAAGAAGATTAAAGAAGAAAAAAATGCCTAGCAAACAGAGATTTTACCATCTGCTATATTTCACTTTGGTGCATTTATATTTCTGCTGCTAAGCTCAGAAGTCTTTGGGGAATGTGTATATTTTGGACAAATTTTATAATAAAGACTGTAAATAAATCCTAAATGCTGCTAGACGTGGAAGTAGATCATTAAACTTTTATAGAATCGACATAAGCTTGGGATCTGACAAATCTCATTTTAAATGCTGAATAAAGCAGCTTCCCAGCAAAGCACAAAGCTGATAGTATACATTTAATCTCTATTAAAGTCTTACAAACAATACATTTTTAAATAATATTTAAATTCATTGCCACCTTTTTTTGCAAACAAATTATTACCAGAATTTGAGGTATAGGATTTCAAATTTTGACATGATGCATAAATACAAAGAATATACAAATAACTAACAGGATTCTCTGAATACAGCCAACGTAATAACAAAACTGAATTCCCAAGAGACACCTAGTGTTCTATTTGTGCAAACACCAGCAATCTAACTGGATGGCCAGACTGACACCTACCACACCCCTTCTCTTTCTCCCTTGGGCAAGGAATGTTCATTCTTTTCCTAAGAGATCATCTCTTCCAATAAGTGTGCTCTTCTTTCTTTGTGTCCTGCCCTCAGTGACACCTCATCCTGTGAAAAATGACTTACAGGTTTTTCATCTTTTGAAACCATTATCACTGACCAGCAGCCCCTGTAGAGAGAAGATGGATTGGATTATGAATCCCAACCCTGCTGCAAAACCTATTACTAAAGGAGCCCACCTCACACTCCGCTTCCTTTTCCCACCCCAACAGCTAAGTTCTCAGGTTGGTAAGACAAAAGCTTTGGGAGTTGGGTAGCAGACCACAGTCTACTTTGTGTGCAAGACTAAGCCACACTTCCAAGTTCTGCCCCAACCATTCTGCTTGGGAAATTGCCAGAGATGCTTCTTGCTGTACCCAGGCCTCTTTACTATGGAGCTGCATGTACCAAAATCAAGCATCTGTTGGGTTGATTTGGGTGGTCTTGTCCAGAAACACAAAGGTCTGGAGGCAGAAGTGAAGCAGTTAAAGCAGCCGAGGCATGTTTACTAAGCCATTTGAAGTTGATAGCCCACACGGCCTGGCTTTTTTCTCTATCTTCGTAAACCGCAGTGAATTGATGGAATGACCCGGACTTGATCTTCAGGGCAATATGTCTGATGGCACCGCTGGATTGATAAATTGATTCAAAACTATTACCATGGTGAAAAAGCAATAAGGTCATAAAAATTGCATCAGCTGGCTAAGTAAATCCTGGCATTTCATGACAAGTAATGCAGAAGAATCGCAAGAGGATCTGGGCATGAGGCTGAATGAGTGAGGGAGAAATGACTTTGAAGAGCTCATCATCTCCGATCTATTCTTCCTGCCAGCGATTCATGCCTTCGCATAGTGCCACTTCATTATGGGGAAATAACTGTACACTTCTAGCATATTCCTGGCCTCCCTGGCGGCCCCTGGAGGACCCTTAGCTGGTTAATACCTCATCACGGGCTTCATTGAACACTTTAATCTGCACTTGTGTGATCAATAGAATCCTGGTGTAAATTAAAAGGACAATTTCATGTAATCAAGCCTGTTAATGCTCATTTTGAAAACCATTATTTGTGGAAGGCATTTAGAAGAAAATTACAAAGTGACAGGCTGATGCACTCTGAGATGATTTGAAAGCAGGCCTTTTTTGTGTGACTGTATACCTGCTTTGGGAGCAGGATAGGAGTGAGCATTAGTGAATGCATGGGGGGAAGGGAGGGGAAATGGAGCCAGGAAAGAAGAGAAGAGCAGCCCAGCAGGAATATGTGTATGCCCTGCCTGCTTGCTTGCCTTCATGCAGGGAAGAAGAAAATGAAATTTTCCAGTGTTCTATTTCTGTGGCAAATTCAATTACTGTGGGGACTTGTTCAAAGCGGTGTAACTTCCAAGCGGCAGAAATTGAAAACCTTGCAGCTAATGAAATGGCAAATGACTAGGAAGTTCAGACAGGGGCCGTCAGTCAGATCAAACACCTGAAGAAAAATAGCAGCTATCCCCAATGCCTTCCTCAAGCCGCTCTCTCCTCTTTAGGAGAGAAGAGACCTCCTTCCCCTAACATTTGATCAAGCTGGAATAATATGTTAACAGTTACAAGCTTCCAAAGGGCCCGGTACCCACAGCACAGTGATGGTGCATGAAGCATGAAATGCAAAATAGAACCAACATGTTGTTTCTCTCCAGTTCTGGGACACATGCTGCATATGACTGTGTAATATTTAATTAGACAATTTGCCCACAAACATATTTTTTAAGTCTTTGGTAGCTTTTAAAGACTTTCGAAGTCTTTTAATAGCTATATGCACTCACAGACATAATACATGGCAGTATATGGCTTGGAAAGATTTTTAAGAATGCTAAAAATTGAGCCTCCACTCCTAAAGATTCTTTCCTATTGGTCTCACGTGGAATCTAGACTTTATATCGATGAGAAACTCACCAGGTGATTCTAATTCCCCAGTACTTGATGAGAAGTACTGGAATGTCCCATGAGCATAAATGCACTAAGTTTTGCCATGGGTACCAGTAACCATACATTCAATAGTTTTTTTTTTTTTTACATTATTGAACCTTGTATACCAGTGATATGACCCAGGTAGCATTACATCCCAGCAATACCAGAGATACGAAATTACAAGACCCAAGAAAAAGTGGCTTGTAGGCATGACAAACTGAAATCTAATTGAAAGCACTTACCCAGAGCCGGCCATTGCTGGGGCATCACTCATCCAGGCTCAAGAGTATGAAAATTCAACGTCTGTTCTATTCCTTCCTCCATGCTCATCATAACACTCCAAAAAGGAAAATCATTTCCATTTGTCATGTGACAAGCATTTCCAGTCAACTCTTATTAAGCTGATATTGGTTTATTCAAAATAAGATGCACTTCAGACGACCATTCTCTGGGCAACTAAATTTCCTATAGCTCTTTATTAAAATTGTCAGATAATCTGAGCATAGTTTATTCAAAATATGCTTGCTTTCATTTGATTTTATCAATACTTGCATGTCAAATAAGCATTTTAATGCACCGAGCTATAAATAATGTTTTCCCTTCTCTCTCCAAAAATGACAAAATGCCACCCTCTCTTCCCTTTCTTGTGCTGACACACTGGGGCTGACTTGCTTCTTTCTGATTCCTTTTCAGGATGTTCCTCCACCCCTATCCTCACCCAGTCACTTTAAATCATGCTTAATTTGATCTCTTAGAGCTGGGTCAGGCTTAACATTTTCTTCCAAGAGCTAACTACATCCATGTGAATTTGATTTCTCTATGATTTACATTCAACCATTATTTGGGGTCTTAATATTATTTCAAATATATCCAGAATTTTTAATGACTTCTAAAAACACGAATCATTGAATGTGAGGTTTTTCTTCTTTGAACTTTTTATAAGTTAGATTCTGAAACTCTGACTTTATGAAATGTTCAATAAAACCTCAATATTCAGAGGAAAAGTATCTTCAAGTGCTTTGTTTATCCCCTAAACCTCAGGTGACATTCACTATGGCAGAGTGACTGGGTCTACTCCAATCTCGTATTTCTCTTAGGTCTAATGACTTGCGTAGGTAAGATGGCAGTAACTAAGCAGGAAAGTTGAATTTCTCTCCTGAGGTCCACCTCACTTTCATCCTATCAGAATTTGCAAAAAGTTTTCAAAGTGGATAATAAAGAGGATGAAGAAAGCTAAATCCATCAATGAAACAGGTAAGGCGGCTACTACATAAACCCCTTATTAAAGTGTCTGTCTAGGCTCAAGAAGCTCAACTAAGGTTTAAGATGTTTGGCATTCAGGGGAAAGAAAGTTGGGTCTTTTAGAAACCAGTAGTCATAAATAAAGTTAAAACTTCACTGCTACGGCCAGGTGCAGTGGCTCATGTCTATAATGCCAGCACTTTGGGACGCCGAGGCGGGCGGATTACAGGGTCAGGAGATTGAGAACATCTTGGCCAACATGGTGAAACCCCGTCTCTACTAAAAATACAAAAATTAGCCAGGCATGGTGGCAGGTGCCTTTATTCCCAGCTACTTGGGAGGATGAGGCAGAAGAACCGCTTGAACCCAGGAGGCGGAGGTTGCAGTGAGCCGAGATCGCGCCACTGCATTCCAGCCTGGTGACAGAGCAAGACTCTGTCTCAAAAACAAACAAACAAAACTTCACTGCTAGAAAGTGACAGGCTGACTAACACTTCTTTCAAAAACTAAGTTATTGATTTAAAACTAGTTTTAAAATTTGGTTTTTTGGCAGATTTAGCACACACAGAAAACACTTAAGCCGAATAAGCATTAACTGAGAAAGAGGAATTGAGATGACTGAGGATCTAAAATCATGTTTCTCAACAGGTTTTTCAGAGCTGAAAAGAGAAGCCCTGAGGACCCAAGCACATGCATAGCTCACAAGTTTTCTCTTTTAAAGTTAGCCACAAGGAAAAGGATGTGCTGGGAATTTTTGGTGCTGAAAACAGTTGGATGGATCTTAAGTATGTAAAACAAAAAGAAATTGTAGGAGTCCGGAACTCTTCCTCCGGATGGAAAGAGAGAGAAAAACTATAATGTTGTTTCAAAGAAAATTAGTTGTGCAAGAAAGAAATATTAAATGTTTCATTCCAAAAGCCTACATTAAAGAGTAGTGTCTCTAACACCACCACCAGACAGTCTCATATACTGTTTCCTCTTCCTGTAACAATCTTTGGCCACTACTCCCACTGCCACTCATCTACAGCCTTCTCCTTCACGGCTCTTCTCAAACATAAAATTTCCTCCAGGAAACTGTCCTTTACAATTCCCTTCATGGGTTCAGGAAGCTCACACGGCACCCTGTGCTTGCCTAGCATTACACTCATTCCACTGACTCCAATCCCGGTTGATTTGCCTCCTCATAGATGATAAATAGTGAGCGCATGGACTGGCTCTGATTTACACCCTGTGGAGCCCAACAAAGTGCCTGACACAAGGCAGGGGCTCTACAAATTTTTGTTGAATGAATGAAGTCTTCCAGAAGTCAGAATATGTACACAGGTCCAAGGTCTATACACCTGCTTCCTAAGAGTTCTATGAGGGCACAATAAAGATTTAATGACAGGCCAGGCGCGGTGGCTCAAGCCTGTAATCCCAGCACTTTGGGAGGCCGAGA
>NW_012102954.1:1201247-1206098 GCF_000951045.1 Mandrillus leucophaeus | reverse complement strand
TTTCAGCTAGAATATAGAATTTGTTAGGCTCTCCAGCATAAAACTTGAGTGAACGTTACATGCCACCATGTGACATGGTTCCGGTCAATAATAGGTAAGCACAAGTCTAGTGGATCTTCTGAGAACTTTTCTTCCTTATAACAGGAAGATGCACAGGATGAAAACTTCCTCACTGCCACTTCTCCCTTCTTGTTTTGGATTCAGACACGATACCTGAAGCTATGATAACCTTGTGACCAGGAGACAACAAGCAGAAGGCCAAAAATACCCACCAAGAATGGCAGAGCAGAAGGACGGAAGGAGCTAGGCTTCATTATAACATTGGAGAGTAGCCAAACTAACAACTGCAGCAACCAAATACCTCTATCTTCTTTTTAAGTGTGTTATTAAATGACTGCATCACAATAATCAGTCCCAGGTTTCTGTTATCTGTTACACGCAGCCAAAAGCATTCCTAAGTGAGACAAATGCCAACATGAAACTCTAGAAATACATGCCTCCTACTGTAGTTGAATGTGGGTTGCTCATTTCCTTCTGTCTACTGGACAGTGGCGGTCAGGATTTCCGTTTTCAGAGCCTCCTCTCCATTTGGACCTTCAAATACAGTGGAGTAACACGGGGACAGGCAGGCCAAAAGCAGGAAATGTTCACATGGGTCCCAAAGGAACTGAAATAAAAAATTTCAAGTACTGGAGATTTCTGCCAGTATAAAATACGTGGGGACCCACACCACGCCAGAGATTCACACATGAGACCCGGAGTCAGTTTTAAGACTACTTCATTTTTTTTCTCACCTTGCAAAAAGTGATTCTCTCACTCTCTATCCTAATTGTGTTTCTCACCTTTCTTAACCTAATACAAAACTAAATCCAGCCTGTTTCCTTGCCTTCTGGCCCTGAAGCAAGTGCACAGGTATTTTGAAGTTTACTGAGAAATATATACTGCAGATACTGCAAGGAAGCAGATGGGGGGAAATGTTTCTCATTTAGTATAAAATAGTACAACCTCTCTGGAAAGCAATTAAGCAATATGTATCAAATTTCTTACACATATAAATATTATATGGTTAGAAATCTTATCAAGGTTCTCACTCAGAATGCTGTGCACCCTTGTAAAATGTTCAATAAACTTTGTAAAAATGTTAGTAATGTAAAACATGCAATAACATAAAAAATGTTCTTTGCAGCAATCATATTAACAAAAAGTTGGAAACAAAGTTCTAATAATATGTGTCCAATAGCAATCGTATTCAAGGCAGCACAGGATGTTCACTCTCTTACTAAGAAGTCAACTCTAAGATGGCTCCCAACGATGCCTGGCATTCATATCCTTGGGTAATTGCCTCCCTTTGAGTGTGGGATGAATTTAGTAAATAGATTGTGACAGAGATGATGGGCTGTCACTTCCCAGATTAGGTTACACAAAGGCTTTGGCTTCTGTCTTGGGTGCTCTTTCTCACTGTCTCTCACTGGTTCATTTACTCTGAGAGAAACTGGCTGCCATGCTGTGTGCTGCCCTATGGAGAGGCTCAAATGGCAAGGAAGTGAAGTCTCCAACCAATGACCAGTGAGGGCCGGAAGCCTGCCAACAGCCATGAGGATGAGCTCATATGGATCTTGCTGAAGCAGAGCCTTGATATGACTGCAGCACCGGTGGATACCCTAAGATTCTAGGACCAAGATCCTGAGCCAGAGGCACCCAGCTAAGCCCATCCAGATTCCTGACCCACAGAAACGATGAGATAACAAATGCTTGTCCTTGTAAGTCACTACATTTTATAATGATTAGTTACACAGCAATAGATAACAATTAAACTTGTCATGTATAATAGGGGGACATTCGAAGCAACTTAAGTGTCCAGCAGTGGACAAATACTTACATCACAATGCATCAATTCAATGAATATAAGGCAGCCATTAAAAAATCATGTTTTGAAGATTTTTTGATGACAAAGAAATGATAATCACACGAATGAGGAAAAAGTTGAAGTACCTGAAATCAATATCACCTTAATACCAGGAAGTGTTTTCTTCTTTCCTTTTTAAATATTTTTGAAAACTTCTAAAACTAGATGTGTTATAATAAGAGAAAGTATCTTCCTTCATTTTTGTTACTTACACTTTTCCAAAAAAAGATGAAGATCTTTATAGAGAGAAATGGTGAATTTCTATAAGCATCGGAAAAAAATAGGAGCTGGGACTGATGTTGTGGGTGAGGAACACGCGAGTCCTTTGGGGAAATAAGATGGAATTATGACTGAGGACCTTACTACCATGTCCACCTCTCAATCTGTGGGAATCTGTTGTGAGGAAGGAAATGGAAGAAGAAATCACTACCTAATTTCTTCTTCTCCTTCTCTGTTTCTTAATCTCACTACCCCCAGGCTGTACCCTGCATATTGGAGTTGGATCGCAGAAGGATAGAGAGCAAGGGTCTAAATGCAAATGGGATCAGCCACAAATTCTCAGATAAAGTAGGGAGAGAGGAAAGGCTAGGGATATCAAAGAACTCCCCAAGTGATTCTAATGCGTAGCCAAGGTTAAGAACCACTACCTTAGCCACCCATCGCTTGTTCTTATGTGGCTATAATGAAAGGCTGAGACAAGAATATAGGTCTTTTGGGATAATCCACCCATATATACTGCTGATCCTGCAAGTAAACAGATGGGGAAAAGAAAATGCTTCCTTCTTATTGTAAAATGGTATGACCTTTCTAGAAACCAATTATGCCACATGGATCAAAATCCTTAAAAATACTAATATCATGCTGTTAAAAATCTAGCTAGGCTTTGGTCTAATGGTGCTCTCACCTCAGTGAACTGAGTGATATGGCATATCCTCTAAATTTGAAAAAAAAAAAAAAAGGCTGAATTTGTAAAAATCCCTAGCTTCATCCCAAAACAGAATGCCACCTGATGTCACTTTTTAGCATTGTGCTTTTCTTCTGTCTCATTCAAAATCCTGATATATGTTGAGAGAGTTAGGCCCTTTTTTTGTTTCTCTCATTATTTTACTTTGGTTTGTTTTGCTGTGTTCCCTTAGCAGTATTTTAACCTTGACTAGACGGCTGCTAAGGGGCTGCCTGGAGTGACACCCAGTGGTGATAATGAGTCCTGACGGCAGCTCCTGGCTTCCCAAGGGCAGCTAACTCAAAGAGCCTTTCCCATGAATGTCTCCCTCAAAATTCTCTTTCAGAACTTTTTTCCACATTTCCTATAAGTGATGTTTTTATTCCCCAAGGGTAACCATTTATAGGAATCTAAGCCATTTTTTCTGTTAAAGGATGTTTATTAAGTAGCTGTTGATCAATCATCTACTCTATAGAAGCTTCTAGAAAAAAACTATTGTTAGCAAATGGTCAAGAGTGTTCTTAAAAATAATAGCAGAGTGGGAAGCTTCTTTGACATGAAACAGCCATATCAAATGTCTTCTATGCTGATACCCTGTCAACACAAACCAGTCATTGCAGAAGCTCCTTTACTTAGAAACTTTTACAGAGAGGAGCATAACTACACGCCAAGGTGAACAATGTGCCAGCTGTTCCCACCACCAACAGGCAGTGGCGACAGTCACTTGGTACTTCTGAACATCTTTAGGAACCTAACCTATTAATAAACAAAGGAATTAACAGGATCCTAGAGAAAGAGCTAAAGCAAATCATGACAAAAAGCAAGTAGTCAAAGTTTCTATCTCAAAGTCCCTGGTAGTATTTTGCAAAGGTCTTTCCTTCATTTCCAAATGTCCTTCCAGTGATCTTCACTGGCCCCCTCCTTACATGTGAATCCACATGCAGCTTTCCAAATACTATATCCATAGTGCCTCATCACTTTCTGTTGTTTCTGGCCAGTGAGATAAATAAGTAATTTCAAATTGACCGAAAGAAGTTAAGTCATTGAATACTGTCAGAAATGAGGAGGTAGAATTGTCATAAATGAGAAAGTCCATGATCTTGAGGGGTAAATATTTGTAGCTTTCTGTAAGGCAAAATCATTTTCAAAAACAGAAATGATATTATTTGAAACTCCTGTATTAAGACTATTCCAACACGGAGTTGTGAGATCAAGTTTTGCCAGTCACTTGGTTATATACTTTAGCCATTTTTATAATGCCACGAGGTCAGATCAAGGCTTGATGTGGTCTTTTCCAATTAGAGTGCTTAATATAAATGGAGTAGGAACCCCCCTCCGCCCCTATGAAAAGAATCAGTAGAGAAATCAGCTTGCTATTGCCAGAACACAACATTAATCAAGACTAAACACCCACCTGAGAACAGAACGCCCCCGAAAGTCAGTACACTCGAAGGGGGAGTGACAGAAGCACTGGAGTCACCGTTGGATTTGACTCCCCATCCACCACCTACTAGGTAGCTGACCTCGAACTAGGTATTTAATCCTACCAAGCCTCAACTCATATCCACAAAATGTGGATAATATTAGTTCCCACCTGATCCCCTCAGGTTGTTCGGAGGACTAAGTGAGGTAACGTATGTAAACTGCCTAGTAATGCACTTCACACGTAGTAACTGCTCACTAATGTTAGTCACTGGAATTAAAAGAAAATCTAAGCTACTTAAATCTTTAAAGAAATGGATATGGAGCAAATGTCAACATTTTCCACTTAAGAATAAAATTTTTTTCTAGGTTTGGGGAAATCTCCCTCTACTTTTATAGCAGAATGAGAATGAGGGAAAAAAACTGTATATGATCACAAAACAAAATAAATTATTTTCTCTCCAATCTAAGGAAAGAGCTACAGTCAGAAATGTGGTAGTTTTGACTTCCCCCTGAAAACATGTTCTATGGAGCAAGCTATAAGAAGAAGTGTATCCGAACAGAGAACAGAGAATGTCCC
>NW_012102954.1:1156247-1196247 GCF_000951045.1 Mandrillus leucophaeus | reverse complement strand
ACACACACATACACTATTTTAAAAAAAATTCAAAGGTATATCTCATTAACTGTTGCTAAGGAATGTCAAATAGGTTTGTCCTAGAAAACACCCAGTTTCTATATCATTTTTCTCACAATCTCAAATACTTGAACATAGCTAAACACCATTATTTGCTTGCTTCTCTTGATGTGTTGTATTTGAATTTTAAACATTCTAATTTAGTTTCACAATTAGTTTCCTTATTATTGACAATTTTTTGTTGAAACTAATAAGGACCAATGCCTTTTATCTACGAGTTAATGAAGAAATTTTTGAGGGGAAAAATCAAAAATAGCACTTCTAGTTCTGGTTCCTGGCTCAAAGGGTGGGATCCACCAGATGGAACAGGGAACAGCACGGTCCTCCCACCCATTTCCTAATGAGTAGTCAAGCAGCAGTGTTCTGCACAACTGAAGGGAGAAGTGGTCCTTGAGGCCGCTGCTTCTCACAGAGGCTGCCATGGGGTGGGAATGCCCCAACTGAATGTGCATGAGGTACATGAAGTCAGAGTTTGGAGTCTGGAATATCATTTTCAGATATAGGTTCTTATCCAGGGTGGGGGTCCTGTCTTGCTCACCTGTTTACAGGATTTACCCATTTATTTTTCTGTACAACAGGGTTTTGGCAAATGGCCTTCACCTGGAGTTAGCCAAGCTAAGGGGTTTGAGGGTATCTTTCACAAAACCACCCTCACGTCTGACACCAACTGCAAGTTCAGGGATTTCCAAAAACACTCTCAGTTTTGATAATTTGCTGGAAAGGCTTACAGAATTCACTAAATGCTGTTATGCTAATGATTATTTTTATGACAGGGGAAGGATAAAAATTAAAATCAGCCAAAGGAAGAGACACATAAGGCAGAGCCTGGGAGAGTTTCAAACTCAAAGTTTTCATTATCCTCTAGATGGATTACCCTCTCAGCATTGATGTTTGACAATACTCACAGAGTATTACCAATCAGGGGCGTTCGCCTGAGCTTTTGTGTTCGAAGTTTTTTGGGGGGTTTCATTACATAGGCATGATTGATTGATTGACTGTCCACATGATTAAAGCCAGCCTCCAGATCAACTGATGCAAGTGACCCAAAGCTTCCACCCTAAGTCATATGGTAGGTCTTTCTGAAATGGACAGCACCTACCCGAAGACTGTAAGATGTAGCCCACCCTACTCTAAGATCCAATGTGCCAGGCCATAACTCTAAACAAAGATATTCCTATCAGTGATGACATTGAGGCTCTCCCAGAAGCCAAGGGTAAAGGCTCTATCCCTCTTTGGTGAAGGCCAAACTCTCCTCACTTTAAATCTAATATTTTTAGCTAATGCTTTCCTGTATGAGGCAATTTAAAGAGGATTCATCAGCTGATGAATTGATGAGTGTCTTAGTATCTGTCCAAAAGGAACTTAGAGTCTGAGGGAGAGAAAAGCAACCAATTACAATGGATATAGTCTTGTGGGTGAAATAATATGGGCAAGCACAGGATGCTGTATGTTTCACCTATTATGGCCACATAAGAAATTACCTAAATCTCAGTAGTGGAAAGCCATCGTTTACTACGTGTGGACCAGGACCCGAAAGATGTCTTGTGTCTGCTCCATGATGTCTAGGACCTCAACTAGAAAACTTGAAGTCTGGGGCTTAAAATCCTCTGAAGACTCCCTTGTTCACGGATGCATCTGGCAGTTGATGCTGGCTGTCATCTAGGGGCCTCAGAACATCTCCACACGGACATCTCCATGTGGTCTTCAACATAAATTGCTTTGAGTTTTCTTAGAGCATAGTGGCCAAGTTCCAAAGATGGACACCCTGAGAGAGAGAGGGAGTACAAGTGAGCACCACGTGGAAGCCGTGCAATCTTCTAGAATCTAGCTTTGGAGCCACATACATCACTCCCACTACATTCTGTTCACCAAGACAGTTACAAAGTCCCATTCCATTTCTGCCTCAAGGGGCAGGAAATAGACTCCATATCTTGATAAAAGCAGCAGAATTCTAAAGAGCATGTGGCCATTGCTGTGGCCATTTCTGAGCAACACGATCTGCTACACTTTGCAAACACATAGAAATGACATGTAACCTGCACTGGAAGGTGGGCTCAGGGAAGAAAACAAAGTATGAATCATGACCCACAAGGTAAAAACTGCTTGATACTCAGAAATGAGTATGAGAAACAGGAACACAACATAACAGCCATTTTGAAATCTCAAAAGACCACACACGCCTGTAAAGGATGAAACAGGTTTGACAGCAGGGGTGGAAGGTGGTCTCCAACTTCTGCCCAGATCTTGGTATATCTTGAGCTGTTCTGGCTTGTTCACTCTTAGCAAAGGGCAGTGTCTTTGTTTTCTGCATTATCATACCTTGCCAGGGGTCCAGGACCCCACGCTCTATCCTGAGGATTTATAGATATCCATTAACAGAGGGCAGAAGGTGGGCAGTAGAGGGTGGGCCGCAGAGTGCACTAGGTGAGGCTGACCAACGTCCTGGGGCACAGCCCAGCCTGCTGCAGATGCTGGCCATGCTGATGTTTATCTGCACTGCCTGGCCAAGAGGACAGCTCACAAGGCAGTGACCCCATGGAAGCTAGATGGGGGTCTTTAGGTGCGCACCTGTTCCTTTTCATCTGGTACCTTCCTTCTTACCCTCTCCAGATGAAAAATCTTGATCTTGTTTGAGGGTAGGATAAACAAAATAAAGCATGTATTCTTACGCCCTACCTTATTATTGTCCTACTAATGGTATTTGAATTTAAAAATCAATATTTAGCACTTTTGTTTTCTGGCTTCATTCTCTCTAACCCAGCACCGTCCAAAAGCAATACAAAATGAGGCACAGACGTCATTTCAAATGTTCTAATAGCCACATTCAAAAGGTAAGAAGAAATAGATAAAACTAGTTTTAAAAATATTATTTGTTTAATGGAATGTGTCTAAAATGTTTCATTTTAAACATGTAATCAACATAAAAATCATTAATGAGATATTTTACATCACTTTTTGTACTAAAAAGTCTGGTGTGTATTTTATACTTACAACACATCTCGATTTAGATGTTAAATATTTGATCAATATTTAGATTACATAAAATGTGGAGTCAAAAAGTAGATCCACATACCAAAGATTGTTTGAGATATACCCAAAAGCCTTCCAGTAATTGAATCCAGGATGAATTTTTAATTTTAATTTAAATAAAATGAAATTAAGCATTTAATTATTTAGTCACACCAGTCACATATGACTAATTGAACAGCACAGTTTTAGATGCCCACACTGGGAAACACCTCCAGAGAATAGGGTGGAAGGAACTTTAAAGACTGCCTGGAGGGTTAGGAGATGCACAGAACAGCTCATCATTTAAAATATGTTATATATATATATATATATTTGTTCTAGGCATAAGAATATATTGTACAAAATTAGTGGCTATTCAGCACCAAGTTTAAAATTCTAACATTGACAGAAATCAAATGACCAAAAAGCAACAGGCCAAATAGAATCACCTCTTATTAAAGAAAAGGATTCCTGGAAATCCCAGCCTGGGGTCAGCGCTGCAGTGCGGGGCTGGTTCTGGTGAGGCCAGTTGCTGTTCCAACCAGGACAGATGAGAACTGCCCTCCCACCACCCGCCCCCTGCATAAGGGCTAACTGGCATTTCTCTTGTGCTCTTGAGCTGGGTTCCTGTCTCTCCTGATCTAATATGTGATTAAATTGAATTGCTTTCTAAATCTGTTATGTAATTTGTATGTAATGCCCTTACTATTGGGTTTGAATACAATTGCAGTAGGATACACTAATTGATTTGTTTAATTTTATTTTCCATCCTTTGAATTGAAGCCTTTGGGACTCAATATGTAAAGTAATATGCAAATCGAGACTTTGATGCAAGAAGACTTGGCAGTTTTTTTAAACAGGATTCAAGCATTACTTGGAATCATTTAAGAGAGTAATTTCAAACAAAGCAACCTCTACTTGTCCTTGTGTGTGATTAAACTTTAGTGTGCACAAACATATATATACAAAACACACTAAAAGATCACTGATTGTTAATTGATTATATAGATCAAAGAACAATCATACCTCCTCCATGATTTTTCTATCTCTAACCCTAATATAAAATAGAATAAGGTTTTATAGGTTTGCATAACTTTCCATAGAATGAACGAAACAGAGAATAGTTGCAAAAGAGAAATCAGTCTATCAACAACTAGTGAGCACCTACTTTGGACTGATAATGATAACTAGTATTTATTATGTACTTATCAAACAGGCACTGTGGTCAGAATTTTATCTAGATTACTTTCCTTCTAGGGATTCAGTTAGGGACTTTCAGAGATACATAGACGATAAAATGCACTCCCTGTATTCTAGAAGATTAAAATTTAAGGGCCAAATGTTGGTATCAATCAAAAATGTTTTAGGAGTTGAAAGAAGAGACATCATTTGAACCAAAGGAGTTTTGTTTCCTATTTTTCTTATTCCCAAACTCTGTTACTGTGGATGCTACAAGCATGATTCTGATTCTAAGAGAAAAATAGCTTTAATACGCAGCTAAGTTGATATTAAAGCGACTGGTCTTGGCCCTCCACTTCCTCCTTCCAAATAAATGCCATTTCTCTGGGTTTGGAAAAAAATCACAGATTTCAAGCCCTGAATGTAATCTCTCAAGGGTTGTCACTGTTTCTAAAGCGTGGCTCACACAATAACAGCACTGGCAATTTCATCGCTCATCGCAGTTAATATATTTCAGTATGATCGAACCATAGTTTACAGGAAATTGCTAAACTATTGATGTCATGGATGAGGAAATCAGTACATGAGATAGCCAAGTCCTAAAAATCTGAGAAAATGAGAAGTTGAGGGAATGGAGCTTGTTCAGTTGCTGAGATAACATTAACAGTGTGAGTGCCATGGCTAAGATTTCAGCTTGGAGAGGATGGGTAACGGCAGACCCATGGCCTCAATGGGCAAGAAGAGGCTTCCTTGAGTCTAGATGTTATTGGTGGAGTGAGGCAAGCTTTTTCTTGGACATATGTGAACTCTCATAGGACATGAGCAGTTTTAGAGTTTGGGGGTGGGGTTTAAGAGTTTTAGAAGTAAAGGCATCTGTATCAGTTGGCTCAGGCTGCCATAATAAAATACCAGACTGCGTGGCTTAAACAACACAAATGTGTTTTCTCACAGTGCGGAAGGCTGGAAAGTCCAAGATCAATGTCCAATAGGGTTCAGTTTCTTGTGAGTGCTCTATCCTTGGCTTGCAAATGACCACCTTCTCACTATGTCCTCACATACATCCTCTCTCTGATTTCCTTTCTCATAAGGATACCAGTTCTATCAGATTAGGGCCCCATACTTTTGATCTTATTTAATGTTAATTACCTCCTAAAAGCACTATATTCAAATACAGTGACATTGAGGGTTAAGACTTAAACATATAAGTTGGAGGGGGGCATGGGACACAAATTAGTCCACAGCAATATCCAAAGAGCAGGAAGTCTAACCTCTTTGTCTTTCAGATGAAGAAACTAAAGTTACTCTTTTTATGTACTTTTTTTCAGCAAGAATCAAGGGCTAAAAATAATTCAACAGGTGCTAGGTGCCCACATTCTAAAATAAGAGGCTAAACTACGTTAAGTTGGATGTGCTGAGAGACTGGAAATCATGCTAACATCATATGGTTACCACTTTCAAGCTACACGAGAGGAGAAAAGAATTCACATAGGCATTAAGGATATTGGAAAGAGGGGATTTTAATGCAGATGTTGGGGAGAGAGGATATTGAAGAAAAAATATTGTTCCTGAGCTGCATTGTGTCTCTCCCCAACTTCAAAGGGGGAGAATAATGGGGCACTTTCTCTTCAATGAGATGTAACAAAAACTTGGCAAGTGACCCCAGGAATTTGACAGAGAGACACTGGTGCCTGACTCTCAAGAGTGTAAGTTTAAAGCTGAAAGATTATGGCTAGATTAGATTGCAGCAGAGTAAAGAGAAAGGACTCTACAGGGAGATGGCTGAGCTTTATATGAAAGACAACCACCCCACAGAGTAAATTGACCTCACCAGAAGTTCAAGAGGCTGCAGTCAGAGGTCCCCGGTGGGAGACCTCTGATGAACTCACCCAAGAGTCCCATGAGAACAAGCTCCAGTTACTGTGTACCTGCTGCATAAAGAGCTCACTGGTGTCAGATTCTAGAGTAACCACTCCATGTGCTCTTTATCCCTTGTCCCGGTACTTCCCATACCCTCCCCTCCTGAGCCTGACCCATCAGGGATCAGAAGCAGCAACTGGCAGAATGGGGGAGGAGTGAATTTCAGAAAATGCAGTCAGCACTTTTTGGACTTATCATCACAAAATGTTTTGTTTTAAGGTGGTCTTTATCAAGCTAGGCACAGGTGCATGAGTAACCCCATCAAGATCATCCTCAGATGCTATATCTCATTGCTAACTATTATGCACATACAAGTATACCTCAAAGTTGTTTACCTATAACGATACCTAAAACTTTGAATAAAACTTCGGGTAAGTTAAATGAACTTTATGCGTGGAATGCTAACTGTACTTGAAAATAAATATGTTCCTGATGTTTTGTTGACAAAACACCCAGGGATAGAGAAAATGTTGATGAGCTAGAAATCAGAGAGACCTAACTTCTAGGGCCAGCTCCACCACTAACTTTTTCTAGGGCCTTGAGTAAGTCTCTCCGGGCTTCATTGCTAAAGCAAAAGCAATTCAATGAATTACAGTAACATGTTTATGCTGTGTTTTGATACTGTAGATTTCATCTTTTTTTCAACTGAACTTTGAACATGCTCTAACACCTCTGCCTGTGAAGAAATGAACTGAGAAACAAGCAGAATATTAAACATCTGCTTATATGTTTCCCCAGGGAGTCTTCTGCTAATATTACACATTGCAACAACATTGCTTGAATGGTTTATTAATGACAGCAAAACAGAGTGAATGCTACATATAATGATAATAACAATAAAGGTTATTTATACTCTGCCTAACTTCTAGATAGCTTTAGAAGCCTTACAGATACACACTTAAACCACTAGCAATATTAAAAAAAAAAATGAAATGAGACAGACTTCCTTTGGATATGCAAAAAAATCAGAATGATGGGTTTTAATTCCAGGAGAACTAAACTGTGGATAGTTGTCCTGTGAGTCTAAATTTATAAACTTCTACATCCTATTTTTGTTCCAGGGCTTAAAATATATCCATGAGTATGTCAAACCATTATTTCAGGTGAAAAGAAAGTCCTGACTTTAAAAGTAATAATCGGTGTATCCAACCCAAGACCCGGTGCATCTTGGCATTCCCAGTTCTCCATGAAGAACTTCCTTCTAAACCTTAGTGCCTGAGAAAGTTAGAATTGAAAGGAAAGGATGGGAGAAAAGGGAGAAACAGAGACGGTAGAATAGTAATGATTACCCATTGTCTCATTTGCAAACTTTATCTGGGAGGGTAAAGATACTCTGTGATGACTTCTTGACCTTCCACTCGCCCACCTCTGAGGTCAAATATCTATCAGCAAACTGTCCATCAGGTCAAATATCTTGTAGTAAAAATACATATTTACATGGAGTTTTTATGGAAACACAAACTTGATAAAATATATTCAATGAAAGGTAAATTCTCAGACTGGAATACATCCTTCTATTCCTGGAAACTGCCCCAACCCACACCTACCTAAATCCTAATTAAAATTACATACCTAATTTTAATCATATCTAGACTCAGATATATTGTATTCTTTGGTGAGTTTGTATAATGACTCAAAAATTTTGTGATTTATATTCTCTCTCCTATCTTCTAAGGAAGGTGGATTTCAGTATCTGGGATATCTTTTGTCTGTTAAATGGAGTGATGGGTGAAAGCATGTAAGTTTGGATGAGTTGAGGCATAGCTATGTTACTCTGAGTAAGAAAGATCCAGGTGTTGGGGACTAGAATTGGGAAATGTACAGACTACAGGGAAAGAGAAGAGGTAACAGGAAGACCAACATGAAAGGGCCACACAGAGACTTAGAAAGAGAAGGCCAAGGAGGGGGTTTGCAATACAAAGCTGCTTGTCATGCACTGTATTTTCACCCCTCACTCCCTTCTATATATCCTCAAGGAAATCAGCGTCACTCATTAATGCCTGATGGAGTTCATTTTCATCTTGAAGACTGCAAAGAAATACTGAGTCTTACTTAGAAGGTAGTAAGTATGGGAGTGGGAGGGACAAAAACAAAGATGAATGTGAAGGCAGACATCATATGGATTAGGTATGACACAAAAATAAATTATCCACTTTTTCACTTATTTTTTAAAATTATCAGGTACCTAATGCCTTCCAGAAAATTTATGCTTAGGTTATATCAGGAATCTTTTGGTTGCAAGTGATAGAAACTAATGATTCAGAAAAAAAGAGACCCTCTCTTTCTCAGTTTCTGTACATCAAATCTCGAGAAAGTCTCTAATTGGCCGCAGTTATTCACACATACCTGAACAAATTACTGTGTCCAGGAATGTGGAATACTCTGAATGATCCAACATACAATTGCCTCCAGAAATTAATAAAAATTAATGAAATGAAAAATCAATGACTATTTTGTTTTACAGTCAGTTTCCATTTTTACCTCTTTAACTATATAAGCATCTCAAGGACAGAAATTAAACATTATTAGTCTTTGAATCCTCAGCACCTAGTATAATACATGGACTAATATGGGCACTAAATAAATGTTTGATAACTGAACTAATGGATATTCTGGACCATTTGCTCTTCCTCTTTCTCCAGTGCTCATTAGTCTCATCCCATCTTCAACAGTCCCCTCCCCAGCCTACACCTTCTTCCACTTCCCTGAGAATAAAAGATTAACTGTAAATAATCAACCTTGTCATTTGTAACATCTCAGAAGCTGGTACAAATGATTGATTGAATATATTTTATGAAAAACTAGTAGAATGTTCAATTTTAGGTAAATTGAAAATTTAAGCACAAATTTAAGTACCTAAATCACATAAAAGTTATACTTAGCTTGGAAACATTAACAAATTTCAAGTTTATTTCAGGCCCTTAAGAATTTACTGCTGCAAAATATGCTGTAACTGTAGCGTATGATCTCAGCAGAAGGCCTGATTGGCTTATGCCTTATTAATCTAACTGTCCCTATTCATCATTCCACGTTTAAGTAATGCGAAGTTTCATCAAGGTTGCCAAAAGACAATGTTAATTGTAAAAACGGGGGGAAAAAAACAAGTTGCAATGACATTGACATATTTTTAGTATAGGATATCCCCACGTCAAAAAGTTTATTGTTCTCATTTGAATAATTTATTAAGATGGTGTATGTGTGTTTTCGTGTATGTGTGTATACATATGTATTTACTTGTACTGTGTATGTATTTCCGTTATGACAAAAGGATTGAAAACAACAGTATCTTTAATAAAACAGAGGTATTTTTTTTTCTCACAAAACAGTTCAGCTAGAAGATCCAGGGCTGATATGATTGCCACAAGCATCAGAGACCCAGCTCCTTTTATCTACAGCCCCAGAGGACTTCATGCTCACATTCTAGCCAGGAGGAGGCAGAGACATTTCCTTGGGCAAGTTTTACTTCTTTCTTTTAAGAGCATAGTGTGGATATTGCACCCGTCGCTGCTGCTCTTATTACATTAGAACTTAGTTGCTTGGTCACAACTAGCCACAAAGAAGGCTGCGATACAATCTTTAGGTAGGTAGTCATGTGATCAGGTAGATGTCTATTAGTATATATATTCTACTAGAAAGGGAGAACAGCTATTGGGGGATAACAACCGTCTCTGGTAGTGTGTTTTGTTGTTGTTGTTCCTTTATAATAAAATGAGATTTTTGTCCCAACTATCTAGTCAATAAAGATCCAAACTTCTATAAAATCTCTGTAGTCAAGTCACCAAAATCTGTTTCAGCCAGGGTTCTCCAGAGAAACAGAACCAATAGGAGAGAGAGAAAGAGAGAGAGAAATTGAGAGAGAGAGAGATGAGTAGGGAGTTATTAGGGGAATTGGCTCACTCATTTCTGGAGGCTGAGAAGTCCCGTGACAGGCCATCTGCAAGCTGAAGAGCCAAGGAAGCTAGTAGCATGGCTCAGTCCAGGTCCAAAGGCCTCGGAACCAAGGAAGTCAATGGTGTACCCCTGTGTGAAGCTGAAAGCCCGAGAGTCTAGGGGGCCACTGGTGTGAGTCCCAGAACCCAAAAGCCAGAGAACCTGGAGTTCTGATGCCCAATGGCCGAGAGAAGAGAGAGCAAGAATGCACCCTTCCTCCACCTTTTTGTTCTATCCAGACCCCCAGCCAATTGGATGGTGCTGGTGCACACTGAGGGCAGATCTTCCCCTACCAATCCACCAACTCAGATACCAATCTCCTCCAGAAACACCCTAACAGATATACCTGGGGCAACCCAATTATTCTAATCAAATGCCAAACCACCTGGGTTTCCTTTTCACAAAAGAGCGACAGCCTCAGTACCGACTGCAGCACTGAGAATAATTAATGCAATGACTGAGAATAAATAATGCTTTACCAGTGATCTGGGTATCCTTTAATTCAGTCAAATTGACAACCAAAATTGACTATCAGAAGTCCACCCCTTCTCAACCTGGTACCATACTCACCTCTTTAAACCACACTTAATCTTCAAATAAAAACAATAACAAGGCTATAGTTCCTCCTAGCATGATACATCTATTCTGTGTACAACCATAAATGCACTAATCCCTTTTCCAGAGGAGGAAGTAAAGTCCTTAAATGGTATTTACTCCTCTTCTGATATCCCACAATGTAAATATTATGATATAAAATTAACAATACTTAAATACTCATATAAATTCAATGCATTTTACATTATATGAGAAAGGAATAAGAGAAGAAAGAAAACAAAGATATTTTCTTTGTATATATATTTATATATGTATATATACACATACATAAATATGTGTTTTTTATATATATATACACACACACTCACACACATACATGTATATGAATACATACAAAAGTATTCTTAACAAAATAGAGAGAAAGTACTCATGGCAATTACAGCCCGCATGTCTGTAACTACTAATCATGTGGTTGTACCTGGTATTTATAACCACCTTCTTCTATTATCCAGTCTACATTCCCTTTCCCTTCAGGAAGCACCTCAGCTAATTATGGTTCTTTACCTGGCAGAGTGACCCAAAACTTCATTCCTGAAGGATCTGAGTCATTCCTAGTCCTGCCCAGATATGGTTGTTGTAATTTCCCATTGATCTTAATCACAAGGCCTGGTAATACTAACAGACTCTCTGAGAGATATCCTGTATTCCCGACATACTCCTCCTAACCTCCATTGTGGAGTAGCAGTCCACATCAGTCACCCCAGGCAGCACCTTTACTCTCCTCTCAGCCTGCTGAGTCAGAGGCATGAGGACCCCAGAGTGGCCAGGTGGCAGTCTTAACTTCCAGCTCCATGCAATCTTTGTTGTGTCTCCTGGTGGGAGTAGTTTTCCCTCTGGGACTAAGACCTCCAGACCACCAGAGCATAAAGTTGTAAGAACAGGAAGCAAAAATTTTGCCAGTGGGTCATTAGGGGTAATGGTGAGTAATGCCATTCCCATTTCCCCTTGATCCCCAGACCCATGGATTCTGGCTATGGGAGACACAGTAACAATATTGGACACTAATTCAGAGCATGTACAGCCTTCTGGAGAACATGGTCCAGGCCCTGAAAAGAATTGTCACCTAGCTGGCACTGTAATAGACTGTGGCAGAAGATGGTAAGACCAGTGAATGCCATGAGCAAGAGCCCATTGCTGCACTTCGTTGGCTGTGAGTAATAATAGGCTGTGTGTGTTATCACCCTCAGGACACTGAATGAAAAAGACCAAACAGCAATGCCCATAAGTTAACATAAGATGAGATGAGAGGCAGGGATGTTTTATTGGCATTGCACAGGAAGTGTCATGGCAGCACAATGGGGTTTTACTTTTCAACTTGAACTTGAAAGAGAGAATGACTCTGTCAAAAGCAATGCTAAATAAATGTTCTTCCCAACATCATCGCTGTCAGCAAAACATAATGGCAGACAGAACAAACTCCCAAAGAAAACCCAGAAGCACAAGGATCAGATGAGAGAGAGAGAAATATGGTATCTTTACCTGGGGTTGACAAGGAAAGTAGGGGGCAACCACTGTCCAGATTATAGTTTGGGAGGAGCAAAGCTTTCTGGAGAAATAAACTTGTAACTATTTAGTATTTGAAGACCATATTTTGAGTATGTACATAAGAAAAGATTTATTATAAAATTTCTTGATGTCAGAAGCAGACTTTTTTTTTTTTTTTTTTTTTTTACTTTAATGAAGTTCAATTTATCATTGTTTTATGTTTAGGGCTTTTTGTGTCTTTTCTAGGCAAATTTCATCCACTTCAAAGTTGCAAAAATATTTTGTATTATTTTTCTACAAAATGTATGGTTTTAAGTTTTATGTCGGGGTCTGGAAATAATGTTTGTAGATGTTGTGACATTGAAAATGGCACTAAAACATTCATTTTATATTTCATTTTCAAGATGTTTCTGCTGCAATATTATTCTTTAAATGTGGTAAATTATCTGATTGATTGCATTTCTGAGATAAAACCCATTTGGTCAATTTATTTTTATTTTATTTTACTTTTGCCTCCCACTGTTGCCTATGCTGGAGTGCAATGGCACAATCTTGGCTCACTGCAACCTCCGCCTCCCAGATTCAAGCAACTCTCCTGCCTCAGCTTCCTGAGTCGCTAGGACTGCAGGCTTGTGCCACACACCCAGCTGATCTTTGTATTTTCTTTTTCTCTTTTTTTTTTTTTTTTTGAGACAGAGTCTGGCTCTGTGGCCCAGGCTGGAGTGCAGTGGCGCGATCTCGGCTCACTGCAAGCTCCGCCTCCCGGGTTCACGCCATTCTCCTGCCTCAGCCTCCCGAGTAGCTGGGACTACAGGCGCCGCCACCTCGCCCGGCTAGTTTTTTTTTGTATTTTTTAGTAGAGACGGGGTTTCACCGTGTTAGCCAGGATGGTCTCACCATGTTTCCCAGGCTGGTCTTGAACTCCTGGGCTCAAGCGATCCACCCTCCTTGGACTCCCTCAGTGCTGGGAGTACAAGCATTAGCCACCGTGCCCAGCCCAGAAGCAGACTTTTTTTTTTTTTTTTCACCCAGGCTGGAGTGCAGTGGCACTATCTCGGCTCACTGCAACCTCTGCCTCCTAGGTTCAAGTGATTCTCCGCCTCAGCCTCCCGAGTAGCTGGGCACCCGCCACTACACCCAGCTGATTTTTTATTTTTAGTAGAGACAGGGTTTCACCATGTTGGCCAGGCTGGCCTTGAACTCCTGACCTCAGGTGATTCACCCACCTCCGCCTCCCAAGCGTGCTGGGATTATGGGCATGAGCCATCGTGCCCAGCCAGAAACAGACATCTTAAAATAGCAGTGAAGTGAAAGAATGCATGGGACCCACAGAGGACCACATTCTATACCACAAGGTGCCAAGGCCTTGCAAAAAAGTAATCCAGTATGGCCTCACTAACAGCTGTCATCAGTCTTGTAGCGAAAAAGACTGCAGATCATCACCAGGTACCACTCTCTGCATATTCTTTGTAAATTGTTATACATAAATATATTCAATTATCTGTAGCTTTCATTGCAGAGGTAGTTGTCATTCTAAACAGGCTGTTTTGCCTTCTTCATAAAGCCACAAGGTAAAGAGCCCCTCTATCCAGACTTCTACTTTAGGAAATACTACCACAAGCACCCAAAGATGAATGTATAAGGATGGTTACTGCATCCATACACAACAGAAATGCACAATGTCATTAAAAAGAAGAAAGCAAATAAATGTAGAGAATGGTCTAATTTATTCTCCTAAATGCTCATTAATGCATATGACCTTTCTGAAAATAATTAGAGGGAGTGGGGCAGGGACTTAACACCTTCACCTTCTTACATTCTGAACTATTTTGAGTTTGAATTATAAATAAACACTAGTTTTTTTTAACTGGTTAATAAAAACAATTCCTTCAAGGCACTGGCATATAAATATCTGAAATGACAAGACATCCTCTCCCCGGGCCATGATTCTAGAATGAGCATTACCAGGTCAGCAGTATCTCCCAAAGAATATTACCTTCACAGGATGTATTGCTGTCTGATTCTAACAAATGTTGCATTGGCAGCTAGAAATCCCTGGACTTGAGGATGTGGCCTCAATCTCACTAATCATCCTTAATGTAAACATCTTTTTATTTTCTCCATTATTAAAAAGGACCCTGAGGCATCTCTTATGCTCCCAGCAGACAAATCCAAAGCTCCTAGCTGCAGAAAGTCATGGAAAATGCTATGAGAAGCAATGTGGGGAAATGATCAAATCCTTGAACTCAGAATTGTAGAGGTCGATCCTTCTGGCATGAACTCTGAAATCTGAAAGTTCTGAGCTCTTTTCCTGGCTCCAACACATCTTAGGTGTGTAGTCTTGCACAATTTATTGATTTTGTCTCTGCTTTGTCACCTGTAAGTCACCATACTATAACCTAACGCATTTGAACCTTGTGAGAATTAGGTTAGTGAATGCATGGAAAGCTTTTAACAAGTACCTAAGCAAAGTCCTATGATTCCTGTAAGCCCCAGCCAACCATCTAGGTGCAGGTTTTCCTACAAGATAATCAAGCCATGTGCCTGGTTTATGTTAGCCAGTGTCTGTCAATGCTGACAGTCTACAATATATTAAGTTTTCTATGGAAGTCAGAGTGAAGAGAAAACATAAATGAGACGCTCATCATAGAACCAGAGTCAACAACTCAACTCAATATTTACTCAGAGTCTACTATTACAAAACACAGTGATTGACTGAAGATTTTTAAAAATACACCATATTCTACCCTTCAGGAGCTCACAAACTTATGATAAAGATAAGTCAAAGTGAATACTCTTTAATTCACAACCAAATGGCATGCTTATGAAAGAATAGAGAAGGGAAAGCAATTTCAACTGAGGGAACATGAGAAGATTTTATGGAGGAGTTATGGTTTGAACTAAGTTTTGCAGAATGGCAGCTTTGAAAGAAAGAGCATTCAAGGGAAATAGAACAGTGCGTGTAAAGATGTGGAGAAGGGGGAATGCAGTCTATTTGGGAATAAATTTACTAGGGCTGCCACAACAAAATATCACAGATCATGTGGCTTAAACAAGAGAAATTTATTTCTCACTGTTCTGGAGGCTGGAAGTCCAAGATCAAGGTGTCGGCAGGTTTAGTTTATTCTGAGACTTCTCTGCTTGGTTTGCAGATGACTGCCTTCTCACCGTGCCCCACATGGTCTTAAGTCTGTGCACAAACACCTCTGGTGTCTCTTTGTGTTTCCAAATCTCCTCTTCTTATGAAAACACCAGTCAGATTGGATTAGGGCTTACTCTAAAGACTTCATTTTAACTTAATTATCTCTGTAAATACCTTATCTTCAAATATAGCCACATTCTGAGGTACTGAGAGTTAGAGCTGCAATGTACAAATTTTAGGGAAACACAGCTCAGCCCATAATACTGTGACCTCTGGCCCTCCAGAATTCATGTCCTGCTCACATGCAAAATACATTCACCTCCATCCCAACAACTCCAAAATCTTATCACATTTCAGCATCAACTATTATGTCCCAAATCTTATCTAAATATCATCTAAATCAAGTTTGAGTGAGACTCAAGTTTGATTCATCCTGAGGTAAATGTTTTGTCCACCTGTGCACTTGTGAAACTAGACAAGTTATCTGCTTCCAAAACACAATAGTGGGACAGGCATAGCATAGACATTCTCATTTCAAAATGAAGAAACCAGAAAGAAGGGGTCATAAGTCCCAAGGAAATCCAAAACCTAGCAAGGCAAACTCCATTAGACTTTAAGTCTCTTTAATAATCCTCTTTGGCTCTGTATTCTGTCCTCTGGTGCACAGAGATGACAGTCCCAACTTCCAGGCTCACTGGGGCAGCAGTGTCACCCTTGCAGCCCTGGTATCTCTTTATTGGCCCAAATTTTCTCCTCTTATGAGGATACCAGTCAGATTGGATTAGGGACCACCCTAAAGATTTCATTTTTAACTGAACTCTTTAAAGTCCTAATCTCCAACTACAGTCACATTTTGAGATGCTGGGGGTCAGGATTGCAACACGGAAAATTGGGAGGGATACAATTCAGCCCATAACAAATTACAAGTAATGTGATGGAAGTAAACAATGCTTGGGAAAGCACATGCGAAGCAGTAGATAAAATAATAGGTAAAATAATGCAAACATTGTGAGTTCTTATCATCAACCAGGCACTATTCTAAGAGCTTGTTTACACAAAGTCACTTGAGCCTCACAACGGTCCTACAAAGTAGGTATTATTATTATTCCTATTTTCCAGAAATGAAACTGAGGCACGGAAAGAAGAATGGAACCAGGAGCTCCCATTCCAAGATTAATGCTCTTAATCTCTACACTGTATTATCTGAGGGAAAGTAGAAAGTGGGCAAGTCATGGAGCACTCTCAAGGCCAATCTTAGAAGGCTGGGCTTAATTCTGTAAGAAATGGAAAGTCAATGGTAATGAGCAAGGGAGTGCAACAATCTTTTTTCTTTTTTCTTCTTTTTTCCCTTTCCTTTCTTTTCTTCTTTCTCTCTCTTTCTCCCTTTCTTTCTTTTTCTTTCTTTCTGAGAACACCAAAAGCAATTTATAGAATGGACTGAAATGGAAATAAACCAGGACACCATTATGTTATCTAAAGAAGATTATAGAAACTTTAGTTTCTAGTATTGGATGTAGGTCACCTCTTAGAAAACACAAAATAATTTTTGTAATACATGAACAAAGTCCAATGATTTTAAGAGGACAAGTTTATTACCATCATTACAGGTTCATGATGGGTTCTAAATAATCCACCTAACTGTTTTGGTTCTTTTTCTTTCCCTTATAGTAATAGCAAAATATCAGTAGTAAGAACTCATTTGTTCTTAATAATAGTGTTAACTATTTAGCCTTGGTAATGTTTAGTTTGTGTTTAGTGGGCTTTTATTGTTGCAGTTTCCTGAATTGTATCATTTCCTTCCCACATCAACTCTGTGAGGTGAGTTTTGCACACGTGGAAACTGAAGTATAAAGAGGATTGATACCTTAATGAAAAGTATGGTGGCCATAAAATAGAGATTATCATATTAAGGCCTAACTACCTATAGAGTCTCAGCTCTTGAACACGTGGCAGAATTTTTAACAATTTTATTGGGGTATGATTGGCATATAATAAACCATACATATTTAAAATGCATAATTTGTCAAGTTTTGACATAAATATATACCTGTGGCACCATCACCAAATCAAAATACTGAACATATTCCTAAGATTTTTATTAATTTTATCATATAATATATACTCTTTTTACTGGCTTCTTTTACTCAGCATTAAGACCTTTGAAATTCCATCCATGTTGTTGCACTTCCATTCGTTTTATTGCTAAGAAATATTCCACAATTTCTTTGTCCATTCACACACTGATGGACATTTCGGTTATTTCCAGTTTGAGGTTACTACAGAAAAAGCTGACATAATCTTGGTACAAGTTTTTGTGTGGACATTAATTCCATTCCTCTTAGGTAAATGCCTAAACATAGAATGGCTGGCTCATATGGTAACTGCATGTTTTTAAGAAATTGCCAGGCTCTTTCCCAAAATGGTTGTATCACTTTATATTGCCGCCAGTAGGGTATAAGAGGTTCTCCATCTTCTTGTCAACACTTCAAATGGTCAGTCTTTAAGTTTAGATATTTTAATAGGCATGTAGAGGTATTTCAATGGGGTTTTAATTTGCATTCTCCTAATGACTAATAATGTTGAGCATCTTTTCTTATTTGCCATTCATGTCTTTTTCAGTGAAGTGTCTGTTCAAATATATTACCCACTTTTTAACTGGGTTTATTATTATTAGAGTTTTGATGGTCCTTTGTATATTCTGAATATAAGTATTTATCAGATATTCAACTAGCAAATATTTTCTCCTAGTTTGTAGTGCCTTTTCATTCTCTAAACAATATTTTATGAAGAGCAGAAGTTCTTAATTTTGGTTAAATCCAATTTATCCATTTTTTTCTTTTATGGATCATGTTCTGGTGTTACTTTTTATGGATTATTTGCCTAAATCAGGCTCACAATGATTTTTCTTCTATTATTCTTCTATAAGATTTATAGTTTTAGGTTTTACATTTGTCTGCCATTCATTTTTAGTTTATTTCTTCATAGTTCATGGTATATATCCAAGTCCATCGTTTTGCAAGGATATCCAATTGTTCCAGCAACATTTGTTGTAAAGACTATCTTTCCTCCATGAAATTGCCTTTGCCATTTAGAAAAAATTTGCCATATATGTGTGGGTCGATTTCTGGACTCTCTATTATGTTCCATTAACCCATATGCCTATCTTGACAGTAATATCATACTGTCTTGATTAACATAATTATATAATAGGACTTCAAGTGAGAAAGGGTAAATTCTCCAACTTTGTTCTTATTCAATATTGTTTGGGCAAGTCTAGATCCTTTACATTTTCATATGGATTTTAGAATCAATTTTTTAATTTATACAACTTATTTATTGACAGTATTGAGTCTTCCAATTTGTAAACAGATTATATCTTTCAACTTATTTAAGTCTAGGTATTTTATTTTATTTGTGGCTATTGTAAATGGTATTACATTTTTTTCAGAACGATCACTCTTGGCATACAGAAATGCCACTGATTTCCATAGGTTGATTTTGTAGCCTGTGACTTTACTGAAATTGTTTATCAGTTCTAATAGTTTTTTGGTTAAGTCTTTAGGTTTTTCCAAATATAAGATCATATCATCTGCAGACAAGGGTAATTTTACTTCTTCCTTTCCAATTTGGATTCCCTTTATTTCTTTCTCTTGTCTGATTGCTCTAACTGGGATTTCCAGTATTATATTGAATAACAGTGGTGATGGTGGGCATCCTTGTCATGTTCCAGATCTTAAAGGAAAGCCTTTCTGATTTTCCCCATTTAATATGATACTAGCTGTAGGTCTATCATATATGGTTTGTATTATGTTGAGATATGTTCCTCCTATACCCAGTTGTTTGAGGGTGTTTATCATGAATGGATGTTGATTTTTATAAAATGCTTTTCAGTATCAAATGAAATGATCATACAGTTTTTGTCCTTCCTTTTGTTGACATGATACATCACATTGATTGATTTGCGTATGTTGAACCATCTTTGTATCCCTGGGATAAATCCCACTTGGTCATAATGAATGATCTTTTTAATATATTGTTGAGTTCAGTTTGCAAGTATTTTGTTGAAGATATTTATATCAATACTCATCAAAAATATTGGCCTGTAGTTTTCTTTTTTTCATGTGTCTTTGTCTAGTTTTGTTATCAGAGTAATACTGACCTCATAGAACGAGTTTGGAAGTATTCCCTCTCCTCCTCTATTTTTTAGAATAGTTTGAGTAGGATTGGTATTAATTCTTCTTTAAATGTTTGGTAGAATTCAACAGTGCGTCCATCAGATCCTGGGCTTTTGCTTAGTGGGAGACCTTTTATTACAGCTTTGATCTCATTATTTGTTATTGGTATTTTCAGGTTTTGAATTTCTTCATGGTTCAATCTTGGCAGGTTGTATGTATCTATCTATTTCCTCTAGATTTTCCAATTTATTGGCATATGGTTGCTCATAGCCACTAATGATTTTTTGAAGCTCTGCAGTATCACTTGTAATGTTCCTTTTTCATCTCTGATTTTATTTATTTGGGTCTTCTCCCTTTTTTTTAATTAGTCTGTCTGTCTGTCAATTTTGTTTATCTTTTCAAAAAAACCAACTGTTTGTTTCTTTGATCTTTTGTATTGCTTTTTTCATTTCAAATTCATTTATTTATGCTCTGATCTTTATTATCTCTTTTCTTCTACTAATTTCGTATTCACTTTGCTCTTGCTTTTATAGTTCTTTAAGATGAATTATTAAGTTATTTATTTAAAGTTTTTCTTCTTTTTTTGATGTAGGCACTTATAGTTATAAATTTCCCTTAGTACTACTTTCACTGTATCCCATAGGTTTTGATATGTTGTGTTTCCATTATCATTTGTTTCAAGAAATTTTTCAATTTTCTTCTTAATTTCTTCTTTGACTCACTGGTCATTCAGGAGTATATTGTTTAACTTCCATGTGTTCATATAGTTTCCAAAATTCCTCTTGTTGTTTTCTAGTTTTATTTCATTGTGATCAGACCTCAAACTATGAAACTGCTAGAAGAAAACACTGGGCAAACTCTCTAGGACACAGGTCTGGGCGAAAAATTCTTGAGTAATATCCCACGAGCACAGATAACCAAAGCAAAAATGCAGAAATGGAATTGCATCAAGTTAAAAAGCTTCTGTACAGCAAAGGATACAATCAACAAAGGAAGAGACAACCCGCAGAATGGGAGAAAATATTTGCAAACTACCTATTTGATAAAGGATTAATAACCAGAATATATAAGGAGCTCAAAAAAAATCTACAGGAAAATATCTAATAATCTGACTTAAAATGGGCAAAAGATCTGAATAGGCATTTATCAAAAGAAGACATACAAATGACAAGTAGACATCTGAAAAGATGCTCAACATCACTGATCATCAAAGAGATGCATATCAAAACTACAATGAGATATCATCTCACCCAGTTAGTTAGAGCGGCTTTTACCCAAAGACAGCAATAACAACTCTGGAACAGATGTAGAGAAAAGGGAACTCTTGTACGCTGTTGGTGGGAATGTAAACTAGTATAAAACCCTATAGAGAACTGTTTGGAGGTTCCTCAGGAAAACTAAAAATTGAGCTACCATATGATCCAGCAATCTCACTGCTGGATATATACCCAAAAGAAAGGAAATCAGTATATCAAAGAGATATCTGCACTCCCATGTTTATTGCAGCACTGTTCGCAATAGCCAAGATTTGGAAGCAACCTAAGTGTCCATCAACAGATGAGTGGATAAAGAAAATGTGGTTCTTGTACACAATGAAGTACTATTCAGTCATAAAAATAAATGAGATCCTGTCATTTGCAACATCATGAATTAAACTGGAGGTCATTATGTTAAGTGAAATAAGCCAGGCACAGAAAGTCACACTGCATGTTCTCACATATGTGTGGGATTTAAAAATCAAAATAATTTAACACATGGAGATAGAGAGTCGAATGATGGTTACCAGAGGCTGGGAAGGATATAGGGAGGTGTGAGGGAAATGAGAATGGTTAATAGGTACAAAAAAAAAGTTAGAAAGAGTGAATAATACCTAGCATTTGGTGGCACAACAGAGTGACTATAGTCAAAATATTTTAATTGTACAGTTTAAAATAACTAAAAGACAGCCAAGATCATGCCACCGCAGCCTACGCAACAGAAAGAGACCCTGTCTCGAAATTAATTAATTAATTAAGAGAGTATAATTAGATTATTTGTAATACAAAAGATAAATGCTCAAGGGACTGGATACCCTATTTTCCATGATGTGATTATCACACGTTGCATGCCTGCATCAAAATATTGTATATACTCCATAATGACATACAATACTATATATTCACAAAAAGTAAGAATGAATGTTGGATTTTATCTAATGCCCTTACTGCATCTTTTGAGATGATCACATGAGAGCATTTACTTAGTCTATTAATATGATAAATTTCACTAAATTTCATCACTTGATTTTCAAATGTTATACCCACCTTGCTTTCGAGAGACAAACTCCACTTGATCATGATGCATTATTTTTACATATTATTGCATTCAACTTGCTGTTTTTTAAATTAGAGATGGGGTCTCGCTATGTTGCCCAAGCTGGAGTGCAGTGGCTATTTACAGTGCTATCAGTTTCCCTCTAAGTACTGCTTTAGCAGCATCTCAAAAATTTTGATATATTGTGTTTTTATTTTAATTCAGTTAAAAGCATTTTCTAATTTCCTTCTTTATTTATTCCTTGAACCATGGGTTATTTAGAAATATGTTATTTTGTTTCCAAATTCTTAGAAATTATCCAGATATTTTTCTGTTATTGATTTCTAATTTATTTCTATTATGGTTAGAGAAGGTACTTTACATGACATGAAACCTCTTAAATTTATTGAGATTCATTTAGTTCAGACATAGAATATCTTGGTAAATACTCCTTGTGCTTTTAAAAAGGATTTGTATCCTGCTGTTGTTGGGGAAAGTTCCCTATAAATATCACTTGGGTCAGGTTGGTTGGTAGTGTTATTCAAGTCTTCTATAACCTAACTGATTTTCCATTTGTTCTATTTACCATTAAGAGATAGAAAATCTCTGACTATAACTGAATGTTGAAATCTCTCACTCTAATTATGGATTTGTATTTTTTTCTTACAGGTCTTTCTGTTTTTCTTTTGTTTTTTTCTCGTAGGTTGAGGTAGTGGTATTTGGGTCACAAATATTTCAGATTGCAGTGTCCTCATGTTGAGTACATGAGGCCAGGAGGGGAAAACTAGACACATACTAAAAAAGTTCCCTACAAATATTGCTTGGATTAGGTTGGTTGTAACACCTTTAACAAATGAAATTATATTATATTGTATTATATTATATTATATTATATTATATTATATTACATTATGGTATTTAAAGGTAATAAAAATTGTATATAAAGGTAACACCTTTAACAAATGAAATGATGTTATTTATCCTTGGGAAAACTCCTTGCTATAAAATCCATTTTCTCTGATACCAAGGGCCATTTCAGTTGTTTGTTTTTTTTTTGTTTTTTTTTTTGTTTGTTTGTTTGTTTTGTTTTTTTTTTTTGAGACGGAGTCTCACTCTGTCGCCCAGGCTGGAGTGCAGTGGCCGGATCTCAGCTCACTGCAAGCTCTGCCTCCCGGGTCTATGCCATTCTCCTGCCTCAGCCTCCCGAGTAGCTGGGACTACAGGCGCCCGCCACCTCGCCTGGCTAGTTTTTTGTGTTTTTTTTAGTAGAGACGGGGTTTCTGCTTGTTTGTTTTTAATTGGTGCTAACATGGCGTGTCTTTTCTATTCTTTTACTTTTTGTGCCTTTACATTTAAAGTTGAGGTCAGGGGACTGGAGGGAGTATATAGTTAGGTCTTTCTTTTATATCAAATCTGACAATCTTCCTTTTAATTACAGTGTTTAGACCATTTGCATTTATTATGGTGATTGACATGCTGATGTCTCAGTCTGCAGTCCTACTATCTGTTTTGTATTTGTCCCATCTCCTTTTTGTTTCCTCTTTTCGGCTTTCTTTGGAATTATTTGTCTAGTTTTTGTTATTCTATTCTCTCTTCTTTGTTTAATGCTAACTATGTTTTTGTTGTCTTATTTTATTGGTTGCTTCAGAGTTTGTAGTATACATCTTTAGCTTATCATAGTTTACCTTCATGTGATATTATATCAGAGAACATAGAATAAAAGAAACTTACAATAGCATATATATCTAGTTTTCCCCTCCTGTCCTTTGTGCTATTATCAAAAATTTTACTTCTACATAGGTTTTAAACTCCAAAATTCATAGTTATTATTTGTACTTTAAATAGTTATTTGCGATTTAAAGAAATTTAAATAATAAGAGAAAAAAAAGTATATACCTATGCAGTTACCAGTTCTGGACCTTTTACATAGATCTCGATTTCCATCTGGTATCATTATGTTCTGCTTGAAAGTCTTTCTTTCAATGGTTTGGGTTTTTGTTTGGTTTGGTTTGGTAGTACAGGTCTTTTTATGATTAATCCTTTTAGTTTTTTTAATATCTGAAAGCATATTTATTTCATCTTTGTTTTCAAATACAGGCAATCCTTACGCTGCACAGTTCAAATATAAATAGATTTCAGTCACTACTGTTTAGCTAAAAAATTACCACTGTTTAGCTGAAAAGTTATCTCTGTTTAGTAAAAACAGTCCCATAATAACATGGTTTAAATTTCAGCTATCATGGTATATGTACTATGAGTAATTGCATAAAATACAAAATTTGCTACTAGCTCCTCAGACCATTAATAAGTAAATGACAGTCAGCAAAGCATGTAGTTATGATGCCTCCTTGTTTCCTAGTGATAAACTCATGTAACGTTGCATAAAAATGAATACTTTTCCATCTCTACTAAAAATACAAAGATTAGCCAGGTGTGGTGGCATGCGCCTGTAATCCCAGCTACTTGGGAGGCTGAGACAGGAAAATCACTTGAACCCAGGAGGCAGAGGATGCAGTGAGCCGAGATAGCACCACTGCACTCCAAGTGGGCGACAGACCAAGAATCTATCTTAAAAAAAAAAAAAAAACCTCAGGAAAGAAAGGGAATTGGCAAAAATAATAATAATAGTAAATAATAAATAATGCCAGGTGCCACAAAGAAACCAAAAGTAATAATGTTGGAATGATGGAAATTCAAACAACATGAATAGAGTTGGCTAACTGTGGAAATGTTGACATTGCCACTATTTGAAAGACTCTAGATATGCAGCAAGATGAGCTTAGTGAAAGTGGACATATTGACAAATGAGTAAAGTGATTTTCATAAAAAAGAAAGATGTTTGAATTTCATATTGAGGGAACTCTTAAAGATATTTCAAACACTGAATGAGAAATGGATAAAATATTAGAAGTTAATCTGAACTAGAATAAGTATGACAATTTACCAAAGCATAGAAAAGATGTTCATTTCATGTAGTAAGTTACATAACAAGAAGTCAAGCACTGTTAAAACTACTCTTGGTAAATTTTTTACGAAGAAATAAACACATTAATTTTCAATGTTTTTAATGTTTCTGATTATAGTGACCCAATTAGATGTTAGTTTTATTATTTTTTATACATTTATAAGTGACATTAAGAGAGTTTTCAGTATTTTGGTAAGAATTCTTAACAGTCAACTGGGCCAGTGGTTCACTACTGTAATCTCAGCACTTTGGAAGGCGAGTCAAGCAGACGCTCGAGCCCAGGAGTTTGAGGCCAGTCTGGGCAACATGGCAAAATCCCATTTCTAAAAAAAATACAAAAAACTAGCCAGGTGTGGTAGTGCGTGCTTGTGGTCCCAGCTACTCAGGAGGCTGAGGCAGGAGGTTCACTTGAACCTTGGAGGTCAAGACTGCAGTGAGCCAAGATCAGATCACTGCACTCCAGCCTAGGCAACACAGTAGGACTCTATGTCCAGTGTCTTGAGAACTGTGGTTTCATATATTTTAGACAATATTTCAGTTGTTTCCGTTAGGAAAGTAAATTCAGTCTCCAACTTAGCCAGAAGTAAAAGTCAGAGTATCTAAAACTTTTATCTGGATTTTTCAAACAATACCTTAGTTCTTCACTTGTTTTACAAACAAATTCCTCAGTCTCCATTATTCATTTTCTAGTATATCCTTTTTTTGTGATTAAAATAAAATTTAAAGGACTATTTGTATGTAGTATGTTCTAAGACCAAAAAAAACCCCCAACTATGAAGGAAACTAATAGAACACTAAAAGGAATGGTACATACAAAAGACCAAATGGAAACACTAAATGCGCTGCTTTAGATATCCCACCTTCATTACCAGCATGTACCAGCAGTTTATCACTTGATGAAATGCTGGAGGGAAATGTACAAACCAATAAATATTTTAAATTTGTATCCCAAACTTTTACAAATGACACATACCAGACTCAAATACGTGCACATTTCTGCCACATAATCCTATATGAGGCAGTTACTATAAGCCTGACACTTGGGTGGGCACGAGTTACTTACTATGCATGGGCCCAGACTTCTAGGAACTTACAGGACCTGAACCAGAATAGGGAAACAATGAATCCATTTTTAATGACAAAACAAATGCATGAATAAATGAATAAATCTATCAAGATTGAAAGACCAAGCTGTGCTCAAGGTGATCAGGGGTCCTAGGAGAGGGCACTTAACACAGGAGAAATGATGTCAAAAACATAAAAAGAACTCGTAGAGACAGAAGGTAGAATAATGGCTGCCAGGGGCTAGGGAAATGGAGCAACGGAGAGTTATTGTTCAATAGATACAGAGTTTCAGTTTTACAAGATGAGAGTGTTCTGTGGATACATGGTGGCACTGGTAACACAGCAATGCCATAGAACTACACACATAAAAATAGCTAAGATGGTAGATTTTATGCTATGTATATCTTACCACAATTAAAATTTCTACATAAACAGATAAATAAAAAGAGTTTCCCTGAGAAGATATCATCGGAGCTGAGAGTACTTTTTTAATACGCAGGATTAACAAGACTTTACAAAGTTTTTGACAACAACAAAAAATCACTTTTTAAATAATAATATAACTTGTTTTCTCTAAGCTTCTGGTTAATAAAATATTTTTTAATGGAGGGAATTTTGACTGTGATGGTGGTCATGGTGGTAGTGGTGGTGGTGTTAATCTTGAAAATTATAACAAGTGATACTTCTTTGCATATCAGGTGTATCTTGAAAAGTTGCATGTAAATAGAATTTTATAAAACAAAATTTCAAATGCACAAAGAAAACTATCTGGAGATATCCCACTCTGTGTCTCTAACTTATATTTCCCATAAATCCCAATGTTTTCATATCTGCTTTAATTAAAGAGTTATTCTTTGCCTATTGCTAGTATTACTACTGACATCCTTACAGAATGTTTCTTATTATCATCTGTTTATTAGTAGAGATAAAATGAATAGGCATTCTCCAAATAGGATATATATCTGTTTTAAGTTGAAATTGTTTTTGAATTATAAAAGATGAGGTATATGATTTTAAAAACTGGCCCTTCTAATAGATTCAAATATAACACTGTAAATTTAATCTCATGTAAACACCCATGTCCCATGTATTTACAAGGACAAATAATATTGACCCACCTCTGAATCTTGCTCTGGGTAACTAGTCATTATTCTCAGTCTCAAATATGGACATAGAAATCTAAACAATTTAGAAAGGTATGTATTATGACTTTTAATGAACCAAACCAAACTTTATGTTCCTTCTATTTCTGTTCTCTTATTTTTCATTTCTTCAGCCCCTGATTCCCTATCATCTTATGTTTCCTAGGTTTCTCATTCTTCTCTTTCAGTTGGGTTTGTTCCTGACTGTTTTGCAGGGACAGCTACATCACTACAGTCTTACCATCAGTGACATTGAGGAATTCACTGCATAATAATTTATTGTGAAGAAATCCAGATATCAGGGAAGAAAAAAGGAAAGACGGGAAGAAAGGAGGAGTGACGGAAGAAAAAAAATAGAGAAAAGAAGGTAAGAAGGGAAGGAGGGAAAAAGGGAAAGACAGACACAAAAGGAGAAATAGAAGAAGGAAAGAAGAGACAAAGTGTCAGCTGCCTCAGCCTTGAGCCTCTGGATAATTCAACAACTGCTCGGAAATTAGCTATAGAGAAATGAACAGGAAAACGTTAATGCACTGCTTTTCACCTACATAGCAATATGAAATCATGGAAAGAACTTAAGATTTGAGTAATCCAAAACTGGATTTCAATTATTATTTTGCCACTTAACCCTGATTAATGTGAGTCATATAACTTCTCTGAGCCATTTCCTCACCAATAAAGTGGAGAGAATGATACCTCACCTTGCTATTATTGTGAGAATTAAATAGAAAATTGTATTTAAGCTTCCTGGTTCTTAATAATGTTAGTTCCCTTCATCCTTGACTTTTTTAAAAACCAAAATCTGACATTGATCAAGTTTAATTAACATTTCAACATTTTCCAATTAATGTTTGCATTTGCTATTAAGCCAGAATATATGAACCTTATTTTGGTTATGTGTACACAAATAGACATTTAAGTTTTGTTAGACACCGTCGGTATACAAGGTTCACATCTCAGGAGTGTCTGTTCCTGATTTATAATTTAAATTTTATACCAGAAAAAGAGCACGTGTTAGTTATTGGCTTAACAGTAAATTAGCCTATTAACATTGTGATCAAACTTTATCTGAAGAGTCATGAGCAACTACTCTCTTTATCTAAACGTCCACAAAATATATTTTTGGAAAAGTAAGAAATGTGAGTTTACATGTTAAAGCAACACCCATATATTGAAAGCAATACCCATATGCACAACGTGGACTCTAAGTGACTCCTTTGCCCTCAAAATATGAATTGAGTGCTTACTATGTGCCTGCAGCACGTAGTAACTTGAACGTATAGCAGTGCATAAATGTGATACCCTTCCTAACCCATCATAAGGGTCACAGCCGATACTCCTATAAAAAAAGACAAGTTAACAAGAGAAAAGCATAAAACATTGATCAAAATTTCACATGACACAGGACCCTTCAGAAATAAAGACCCAAAGATAAAGGGAAAACAATTCATTTTTATGCTTAGGTTGAATGAAGAATGGACAGCCATGTAGAAATGTGATTGGACAGAAAGGGTATGTTTTAATGGTAATAGATTGACTGAGGGAACCAGCAAGGCCTGTCTATTCAGATTCTGCCTGGCCTCTCTGTGCAGTATTCCTCCTCCTGAGTACAGGGCAGGACTCCTTCCAGAATGCTATCAGATAAGAGTAGATCAGAAAATTTCTTTATGGTCACCCCCTAGATCTAGACAGATAAGCAGGGGAAGATTAAAGTAGTAATTCTAGTTTTTATGGCTGACTTTGGGGAAGAGGTAGATTTCTAAAAATTACCACAGGCAAAGAGTTAAAAGTAAATTACTGACCCTGGTCCAATCCAGGTCTAAGCAGGCATCCCAACGTCTGGTATGCCTGTTTACATTTTGGCTTAATCATTGTCTATAATTGAGGAATTTTAGTAGGCAATATTCAGCAATTTACTCAGGGGGGAAAATGTTTCTTCTTGATGGTGAGTATGATGTCACTACAGAATATAAAACTGGGATTAGCCAGATAGTACATATTAATCTATAATAGTTCTATGTTTGTACAGTAAAACTGCCCTATAAAATTAAATTTTTAATTATACATTTTCAATTTTAACTAAATTTTAAAATGAAACTACAGTATGCCACACCCCTCTTAGTTTTCAGAGTTATTTAAATGTGACATAGATGTATTACTGACAATCCTAGCACAAAGCATATGGAATACTCAAAACATTCGACTTACAGCTTTTGAGGCAGTAAAGATAATTAAAGGAACCCACGAAAGATGGTGAAGCCTCCAGAGATTAACAACCGCGGGACTCCAGAACCTCCCGAAAGTCTGAAAGGCAAGAAGAGGAAAGTGTTACTGGAGTGTGGAGAAACCTGGAACCCTGAAACAAGAGGCACCTGATAACAATTACATACATGCTAAAGACCAGTCCCAACCAGAGACTCTCTCCTTGATATAATCAGAAGGATTAAATGGCATTAATGTTACTATAAGTAATAATAACAGCTAATACTAACACTAATCAAGATATTACAATGTGGCATTCACTGTCGTAAGCATCTGTCATGCATATTCTCATCCATTCTTCAGCCATGAGGGGCATATTACTTGTGTCCCCAATTTGCAGAGAATAAATAATGTGCCCAAACAGCTTGCAAAAGGCTAAGTCCAAATTTAAACCTAGGCAGTCTGACTGAGGAGGCTATACTCTTAACCACAGAAAGGTTTGTGTAATTAGAATTGCATTCAAATGCAATCCTTACGGTGAATCAAAAATCAGGACATTTTCTCCAGACTCCACTCTACAATTCAGTTGGTTTACTTTAGGCAGAGAGATGTCTTTAATTATGTAAAACCTATTTGAGGAACTGTTTTTTGATTCATCCCATGGGAGGAAAAACATAATATCATCACCTCTTGAAATTGTCAAATGTTTTTATCTTTTCAAAGCTGTTTGTTTTACTGTGCTTATCTTCAGGGTTTTTATACAGTCAGACTGGAAGTTGCCGGTTGCATTTGGTACCCAGCTAAGTCTTTCCATCCACACTGTCCTGTCTGCATCCAGGCTTTCCATTAACTGAAAGGGACAGAATACTGTCTCAGGAAGGACTTTCCATGCAGGAGGAGGGCTACTTACCTTAGAAAATGTTTTCATTCACTTCTAACTTTTCACCACCCCCACTCCGACTCATCCCCCCATACCATTCTGGTTTTTTAAGCAGGAAAATTTGTATATTCTTCTAACGTATTCAGTAATAGAGATTATAATACAGTGCTTTGGGAAATTCATCATCAAATACATTTTGTCAAATTATTGGGTTGGTGCAAAAGTAATTGTGGTCTTTGTCATTACTTTTAATGGCAAAGACCCCAGTTACTTTTGCACCAACCTAATATGTAGCCTATACTAGTCAGAGTTCTCCAGAGAGACAGAACCAATAGGAGGGAATTTATTAGGGGAATTGGTTCATGCAATTATGCAAGCTGAGAAGTCTCATGACAGGCCATCTGCAAGCTGGACAACCAAGGAAGTGAGTAATATGGCTCGGTCCAAGTCCAAAGACCTGAGAATCAGGGTGGGGCCAAGGAAGCCAACTTAACAATTATCTGTTTAAGGCCAAAGGCCTGAGAACCTGGGGGCACTGATGGTGCAATTCCCAGAGCTGAGGGGCCAGAAAATCTGGAGTTCTGATGTCCAATGACAGAAGGAAAAGGGTATCCCTGCTTCAATAGAGAGAGAAGTCTCCTTTGCTCTGCCTTTGTATTCTATCTGGGCCCTCAGTCAATTGGATGATACCTGCCCACAATAGGTAAGGTCACATCTTCCTTGCTTTGTCCATTGATTCAAATGCCAATCTCTCTCTCTCTCTCTCTCTCTCTCTCTTTTAACTTTTATTTTAAGTTCGGGGGTACATGTGAAGGTTTGTTACACAGGTAAACTCATGTCATGGGGGTTTGTTGTACAGATTATTTCCTCACCTTTTTCTGCTCCTCTCCCTCCTCTCACCCTCCCTCCTCAAGTAGACCCCAGTGTCTGTTTTTCCCTTGTTTGTGTTCATAAGTTCTCATCACTTAGCTCGACTTATAAGTGAGAACATGTGGTATTTGGTTTTCAGTTCCTGCATTAGTTTGCTGAAGATAATAACCTCCAGCTCCATCCATGTTCCCGCAAAAGACATCATCTTGTCCTTTTTTACAGCTGTATAGTATTCTGTGGTGAATATGTACCACATTTTATTTATCCAGTCTGTCATTGATGGGCATTTAGGTTGATTCTGTCTTCGCTATTGTAAATAGTGCTGCAGTGAACATTCATGTGCATGTGTCTTTATGATAGAATGATTTATATTCCTCTGGGTATATAGCCAGTAATGGGATCACTGGGCTGAATGGTAGTTCTATTTTTAACTCTTTCAGGAATCACCATATTGCTTTCCAAAATGGTTGAAATAATTTACACTCCCACCAACAGTGTATAAGTGTTCCATTTTCCCTACAACCTCACCAGCATCTGTTATTTTTTGACTTTTTAATAATGGCCATGCTGACTGGTATGAGAAGGTATCTCATTGTATCTGCATTTCTCTAATGATTAGTGATATTGAGCTTTTTTATATTTTTTGGCCACATGTATGTCTTCTTTTGAAAAGTGTCTGTTCATGTTCTTTGCCCACTTTTTAATGGGGTTTTTTCTTTTGTAAGTTTAAGTTCCTTATAGATGCTGGATATTATACCATTGTCAGATGCATAGTTTGCAAATATTTTCTCCCATTCTGTAGGTTGTCTGTTTGTTCTGTTGATAGTTTCTTTTGCTGTGCAGAAGCTCTTAAGTTTAATTAGATCCCACTTGTCAATTTTTGCTTTTGTTGCGATTGCTTTTGGTGTCTTTGTCATGAAATCTTTGCCTGTTCCTATATCCAAGATGGTATTGCCTAGGTTGTCTTCCAGGTTTTTTATAGTTTTGGGTCTTACATTTACATCTTTAACTTATCTTGAGTTGATTTTTGTATATGGTGTAAGGAAGGGGTACAGCTTCAGTCTTCTGCATATGGCTAGCCAGCTATTCCAGCACCATTTATTGAATAAAGAGTCTTTTCCCCACTGCTTGTTTTTGTCAGCTTTGTCGAAGATCAGATTGTAAGCTTGAAGCCTTATTCTGGGCTCTATATTCTGTTCTATTGGTCTATATGCCTGTTTTTGTACTAGTACCATGCTGTTTTAGTTACTGTAGCTCTGTAGTATAGTTTGAAGTGGGTAACATGATCCTTTCAGCTTTGTTCTTTATGCTTAAGATTGCCTTGGCTACTAGGGCTCTTTCTTGGTTCCATATATATTTTTAAATATTTTTTCTAGTTCTGTGAAGAATGATATTGGTAGTTTGATAGGAATAGCATTGAATCTGTAAATTGCTTTGGGCAGTATAGCCGTTTTAATGACATTGATATCCTATCCATGAGCATAGGATGTTTTTCCTCAAATGCCACTGTCTTCCAAAAACACCCTCATAGACAAACCCAGAAATAATGCTTTACCAGGTGTCTGGGTATCCTTTAATCCAGGCAAGCTGATATCTACAAGAACCATCATACAGCCCAATACCATTTTTTTACTTTTTATGGATAGATTATTTCATATAGGAAAGTGCATGAATCAAAAGTATGCAGCTCAATTAATTATTAAAAATAAATACCCCTATATAGCCACTACCCAAGTCAGGAAATTGAAGATTAGCAGAATTTCAGAAGCGCTCTTGTGCCCTCCTCTAATCATTGCCTACCCACTCTCTGAAAACAACCACTGCCCTAACTTTTAACTCTGTGGATGAAGTTTACCTGTGTTGAGACCTTATATAAATGAAGTCATACAATACGTACTCTTTTATGTCTGGGATTCTCTTATATCTGATTCACTCATTTTACTACATATAGCCAATGTTTATTTATTTTCATTGCAATATAGTATTCCATTATATGAATATACCACAATTTATGTAAATATTCTATTGTTGATAGATATTTGGAAATTATAAAACATAACTGACAAAGGGCTTATATATGAAATATATAGAGATATGCTACAATAACAAAAACTACCAATAAACTAATAGAACAAAAGAGACCCTGTAGTAATAATAAAAAAGGAAGATACCTAAATAGTCAAATAACATTAAAAGGTGCTCAATCCCCTTATTCATCCAGGAAGTGTAAATTTAAGCCATGATGAGATACCACTACATATGCACCAGAATGACTAAAATGAAAGGACTGATGACAAATTTAAGTGTTGATGAAGATAAGAGACAACAGAATCCTATATACTTTTGTGTATAATTGGTGTAATCACTTAGGAAAACAGTCTGGCCTCATCAACTAAAGTTGAATATATTCCATTTCTAACCATAAATTCATTTAGGTTTTAAATGCATTTTTAAAATATAGGCTTAGAGAAACAGGCTAGGTAGTGATTTATGTAAAACTACCTCTGAGCTCTTCCAGGTAGTTACTTATATTACATCAATTTTAAAAATACTGTACAGTTGAATCTGATTGTATTCTTCCCAGATTAGACCTTATTTAGAATATTACATCCAAATATGTTATTTTTTACAGGTAGGTGGATCTGGGGGAAAAAAAACCAAACATGTTATTTTCCATTATACATTGGTAATTTGGAGATGAAAGTGGAGATTCTGCAAACTCTCTCAGTTAGTGATTAAATAAGGCATTAAGCACTAAACACCCACCATGAGCCAGAGATGGTGCTAGACACTAGAAGAAGGTTGGAGAACAAAACAACTAATACAACACATTTAAATATTTCAAAGTCTATCACATTTCTACATTGTTTTCACTCTACTCACTCTCCCTAGGTGATATCATGTACCCTCAGTCTTCTCTTGGGAGTCTGAAACTGCCTTTGGAAAGATGATGACAATGAGAGAAGTCTAGCATGGCTGACTCCATCTTGCCTGTAGCCTCACAGGCTGGCTGTCCTCACTCATTCGTGGGCATAGGCCAACTTAACTATGGGAGGAATTTAGCTTATCGTTTAACTTTGAAGTAAGTATTATAATATTACCTCCCTAAAAAGAACTCCCTCCTTGCTAAGGGACCCAAACCACCTTTGTAAGACTAATGAAAAGCCACAAGATTAGGATAATAGGAGACACCTAAATTCTGCTAAATTGTAGGTGTAGCTAAATGGTAACCAGTCATTGTCCCCAAGCCTGTCTTTCTATAATCCTTTGCTGCTCAGGAGTTATGTGGTCAGAGGTCACAAGATTTACGACTTCCTCAGTTGCTCCTACAGATAACGTCACTATTGGGCTGGGCGCCGTGGCTCACACCTGTGATCCTAGCACTTTGGGAGGCCAAAGTGGGTAGATTGCTTGAACTCAGGAACTCAAGACCAGCCTGAGCAACAGGGAGGAACCCTGTCTCTACAAACACACACACACACACACACACACACACACACAGAAGCCAGGTGTAGTGGTATGAGCCTGTGGTCCCAGCTAGTCGGGAGGCTGAGGTGGTAGGGTCACTTTAGCCTGGGAGGCAGAGGTTGCAGTGAGCCGAGATCACACCACTGCACTCCAGCCTGGATGACAGAGCAAGACCCCCATCTCAAAATAAAATAAAATAAAAAGATAACATCACGATTTTGGCACCTAAGATTGATCTTTTGTGAGGTCTTTCAGACTTCTGCATTCTGGCAACCAACTGACTCCACCCAGACCCAGGATTCATGACTCAATCAGTCCTGTGAACCCCTCCCAGAGGCAGACTCAGTACACAGAGACTGTTTTTCACACCCCTATGATTTCATCCCCAACCAACCAGCAACACCCATTCCCTAGCCGCCTGCCTACCAAATTATCCATTAAAACTCTAGCTTCTGAGTTCTTGGGGAGACTGATTGGAGTAATAATTCCAGCCCTTCTGCTTGGCTAGGTCTGCATTAACTATCTCTACTAGTCCATGCAGCAGGCAGTAAGAACCTATTGGGCAATTACAAGTCTTTTCCTGTGATCTCTAGGCTTGTAAGTCCTAAGTTTTAATATTCAACCCAAATCTCTACCCTTAGCACCAGACTTTTACCTCTACCTGCTGACTGGATGTCCATTTGCTCCAGCTGCTCATATCTAAATCTCACTCATCTTCCCCCAAACCTTCTACCTCTGTTAGCAGTTATAGCATCCATGAAGTCTTTGAAGCTGAAAATTAGACAGTCATCTGAACTCTTTTTATCTATCTCTCACCCTCAACATCTATTTAATTGCTAAATCCTGCTGATTTTACTTCCACCTTACCTCCATCCTCTTTTTTTAGCACCTGCCTGAATTGCAAAAGCAGCCTCCCAGTCATGCCTCTGAACTTCCAGTCAACATACCTTTTGGCAGTGCCCACCTGTCCTACCTTACAGGCAATGGAATCTAGTTGATTTCCCTCATCAAATCATTCGATGGTTCTTCATCACCTTTAGCACAGAGCATCACCTACAGTCATTTCAGTTTATGTTGTAAAAGCAGAGACTATTCAGAAACTGGTAACAGTAGCTGCTTCCTGAAGGGGAACCTGTTGACTGGGGGAATGGGAAGAGACACTTAGTTTTCATCATGTACCCTCTTTATTTTTTTTAATTTGGTACCATAGCCACGTCTTGCCTATTCAAAAAACATTTTTTAACATATGCTATAAGATTCTGCATATTGGTAATAAATGGGCTACAAATTTGGTTCTGAGTATCCTGATAGCCAAAGAAACAAGAGAAATACAATTAAAGTCATGTATTCATTAAGATCAAATCAAACCAACTTCTGAGAACAAGCCCAGGTTTTCCTTGATCTAAAATATTTTTTTAAAGAAGTTTTCCTCTGGGTTCTCATGTGTAGGGGAAATCTTCAACACCATAGGGCATGTGCAGAGCATGTGTAGGGGAAATCTTCAACACCATTCCCAAATAATTTCAACAGTGACTTTCAGGCTGCTAATCCTTACAATCTTCCTCCAATAACCCAAAAGCATAACTGAAAAAGTTTGGTACAGCCATTCTCCCAGGAGCCAGTCATCTAATTTTGATGGTTTCAAATGCTCCATTCAAACTGGATTTCGTAATATGGTCAGCACAAAAAGAAATGAATATTTTCCTCTAGTAATATATATGAAAGAACTCTGCACAAATGAGAGTTGCTAATAGTGAAACAGTCTGGTTCTGAGGTAATTAGCCCATCTTCACTCTCAGGGATATTGCAGAAGAGATTGCTTCCTTAGGTAGAAGTTTGGAAAAAATAACTTCTAAGATCCTTTCAAATATTAAGATTCTAGAGGGTGGTGCATCTAAGCATCTTGAAATTGTCCTTTAAAGTTTCAGCACATCTCTGTGTGTTAGGAGCTATTATTTAAATAAATTTAAGATCTGTTGTCTGCTTTGCTCATGGGGCTTCCTTGTAACTGGGAAATTCCCTGAATAGAAGGAGAGGTACTATTAGCATGTGATTTAAAGGAAGTCTAAAGAGCTAAATTTGTAGCTTGTGAGGCATTTAAGAAGACCCATGAGCTCGGATTCTCAGTTCCACATCTACCGGCTACCTTCCATGCTCAATAAGTCTAAATAATTCTACCCAAAACAAGGAGTACTACTCCATTTCTTGCCCTAGATTTTCTTACATCAGACAAGGAGAAAGCATCTCAGCCTGCATCTGCACAAAGCTACAGTAAACATCAGAGGGCCAGACCCCTTTCTAAGCATGCGTGTGTGCGCATGCACCATTCACTTCCAAATTGAAAAGTTCTATCGTATAAGAGGAAAAAAGGAGGGAGAAAGAAGGAAAGAAGGGAAGGGGGTTGGGAGGGAAATAAGAAGGAAGGAGGGAAGAGAGAGAGCGAGTAAGGAGGGAAGGGAGGAAGGGGGGAAGAGGGAAAGAGAGGAAGGGGGGAAAGGAAGAAGGGAGAGAGAGAGGGAGGAAGGAAGGAAGGAAGGAAGGAAGGAAGGAAGGAAGGAAGGAAGGAAGGAAGGAAGGAAGGCAGGCAGGCAGGCAGGCAAGACAGGAACTCCCCAGGCCCAGTTTGCAGGGGAGGTGGGAAGAGGAGAGGAATGTCCTTGCCACCCAGGGCCCAACCCAATGCTCACTTCACCAAGACTTGCTGTACCTCTGTCACCACATTCCCTTGGCACCTAAAAGGTAAGTATCATCTTCTTAGCCTGTGGTTCAAGGGAAGCAGAGAGGGAGAAAGGTTGTGAAGCGTCTAGCTGGGAGTATATGCAAACTAAATCAAATGTATTGTTCAAAATTTACAGTGGGTCATCTCTTCTTTTTTCTTATTTCTTTTCAATATCGAATGAAGGGCTGACCAGCAAGGTCAAACTCCCCTTATTAATGAGGCATTGCTGGGGCTCTGTCTCATTAGGGCACTCAGAACTGTGCATTTACTGCAATTTGCAGCACTTAATAGAGAAAGGTCAGAGCGGGTCACGTTCAATTTCCACTTGGCAGAGGGAGGAAAAATGGAAGCAATTCATTTGCACAAATTTGAATAATTCTTCTCAGTCTCCTTTTCTTTATCTACGTATGGATAATTCCTGCATCTTACCTCACTCACAATCATTTCAGAACTGCCAACTGCCGGATTTCTATGAAGGCTGTAATGGAGCTGACAGATTCTATGAATCCAGGTGTCAAAATAAAGCCTCTGGCTTCTTCCCCCACCCCCTTCTCACAACAGGGAATAGGAGCTGCCTCTAGTGAGCTCTTAAACTTATCATAAATGTATCAAGATTGCTGTGGGCCATGAAACAGCTGTAGACAATTAATCTTTCCACAATTCTTCAGCATAAGAATTGCTTTCCCCGCAAAGTAACATCTGCCGTGCTGAGGTGATTATTCACGGCCGATGGGCGCCACCATAGTTTTATGCATAGAGCCATCAGTGGCAATGAAGCAAAATTTATAGTTTTCCCTGGTTCAGTAAAAATAACATTTCAGCTGCATTAAAACATCATCCATCAGCATTGTCCCAGAGCCCAGAGCCCCATCTCATCCAAAGAAATTAAAAAGTATTCATTTTAATGCTAACTTCTGAAGCTTGCAATGACACCACTGCCTTTTGGGGTTGAGAGGTAATATCACAGAGGAAGGCAGAAGGAAAAGGTTATGTAGCAGAGTGAAGCTGAGTATTAAATGTGCTACTAGATAGTCATGATGTCCCAATTACTGGACTGCTGGTTCTTATTTATTCATAGCCCCTGAATGGTTAATCAAAAATCCTTGAATCAGATTGAACAACTAAAAAAGGAAAGTCATTTCATACAAGCAATATAATTCCCTGGCTTCAAGGGAAGGTATCAAGTGGATACCAAAGCAATAGATACCTCTTCCAATGCAGTGGGCATTTTGTTTGTTTAACAGTTGAAACATGAATCTGGTGGAATAAGATTTACCTTGGGGGGGAAAAAGGGCATTTGCTTTTAAACATCCCTCAGGATTATGTCAAGCTCAGGGCTTGTTCTCAAAAGCGAAAGAGGCTCCCACTACTTTGAAGCTCTGTTTATAAAGTGGCCAGTTTTAGAACTGGATGTATGGATATTTGAAAACAACAAAATAGAGGCAGAGAAAGACGAAGTCCATAGAGTTTCCTGGCCTACACGGCCTTCACACACAGTGCAGGTCTCCGAACACACCAATTTGCAAATAAAACATAAATAATATGTTATATTCAAACTCATACATGCTGCATTCCACTGAGCCACCTTTACAATACTCATGTTTTTAAAATTTCAAATAACGAGTCCACCAAGTCAACCTGGACTTGGGGTAGTATGCTCCACGTCCTGTGCCATATGCTAAGAATACACAGACCTGTAAAAGAGAGGTCCTGCTTGTGGGCAGCCACAGTCCAGAAAGAAAGCATATAAACAAATAATTAAAATATAGGTGGTAAGTGGCATAATGAAATAATACACAAAGTGCTGTGGTTGTATGGAAAATGCAATTACTCAGCTGAGGGGAGTAAGAGAAAAATGTCAATTCAATGCAGTTCAGAAAATTAGAGGGTATCTGAATACTCACTATTAGAGGCATTAGTAAATATCATCTGGCAATTCTATCATCATACCTAAAAATATTACTGTTCAAAGTCATAAACAAATTCACTTAGAAAGTCCTGAGAAAAGCTAAGAATGAACTGGAAGGTGAGACTTTGACTCTGGTGCTATAGCACTGATATTTCACTGGTGTTACCTCCTACAGAGGCTTTATAAGCTGCAATGCTCTATAAAGGATCTCTCAAAATCAATGTTTGTCCTTGGTGTGTTTTCATCCAAAAGTGAAAGCTAATCATTTTTTACTCATTGGAGATTCTCTTAATTTCACAGTCAATGAAACACAGATTTCACTGCAAGCCAAAAGTTGAATTTTGCAAAGGTCAAAGGGAAAATTCAAGTTGCTGTGTCAGTGAGTCTCAAACCACAGGCTGAGATGTGCTGATCTGTCACAGCAGAATAACCTCAACACAGGACTGACTCCTTGCCTGACAGGGAGCATTGGGAGAACACAGATCCTCAGGACAGATCCACATAGAGGCAGGTCCACATTGCGTCAAGGTCCTCCAGTAGGTTAAAACTGATCTTTCTCTTTTGTTTTCCAATTTAAAACTACTACCGTCTTTCGAAATTGTTTAGAGGTTGTGTGACATTTAGTGAACAAATACTTTTAAATATCTTCAATAAGCTTACGCTTAGTCAAGTTTAAGGTTTAGAGAGAGAGAAAAAGAAAGAGTTGTTCAATATATTTTAAAGATTTATATATATATAAAAATACGTTTATGTATTTTTAATATAACATATAAATATACGTCAACTTATATATGTAACTTTTAAATTATGTTAAATAGCTGTATATATTATATATACACATATATACACACATATATACACTATATATATACAATTCTAGGCCAGACGCAGTAGCTCATGCCTGTAATCCCAATACTTTGGGAAGCAGAGTCCAGGATTGCTTGAGTCCAGGAGTTTGAGACCAGCCTAGGCAGCATAG
>NW_012102954.1:1153875-1156197 GCF_000951045.1 Mandrillus leucophaeus | reverse complement strand
AAGAATAAATAAAATTATGTAACAAATACTTGAAATTACTAATACTAAAAATTTACAATCATGGCCGGGCACAGTGGCTCACAGCTGTAATCCCAGCACTTCGGGAGACTGAGGAAGACAGATCACCTGAGGTCAGGAGCTTGAGATCCGCCTGGCTAACATGGCGAAACCCCTTCTGTACTAAACATACAAAAAATTAGCCAGGTGTGGTGATGCGCGCCTGTAATCCCAGCTACTCAGGAGGCTGGGGCAGGAGAATCGTTTGAACCCAGGAGGTGAAGGCTGCAGTGAGCTGAGATCGCATCACTGTACTCCAGCCTGGGTGACAGAACGAGACTCTGTCTCAAAAAAACAAAAATTTACAATCATAATACATTACTTTTGCCTGCTGACTTAATAATTATTTTTTCAAAAAAATCTAATATTTGTCAAAGTACAGTGAAACGGATACTTTCACATACAACTGGTAAAAGCAGAAATTAGCGCAGCATTTCTGGGGATAAATTTGGCAATATGAATGAAGAGACTGAAATATATTCTTACTGTTTAATCCAGTAATTCCACTTTAGAAATAAATCCTAAGAAAATAATCCAAAGTCTAATGGATTAATTTTAAAGGCTTAAACCATGAAAACAGTTATCTCATAATTGTGAATACACTGTATAAATATTTAATGAAAGAATATCAGTACACAGTGGAATATGTTTTTACATATTACAATAAGATTCTAAATACACAGATGTGTTGTGGACTGAATTCACATGTTAAAGTCCTAAATCCCAGTACCTCAGAATGTGACTGTATTTGGAGACAGAACCTGTAAAGAATTATGCAAGTAAGTAATGAGACCATTAGGGTGGGCCCTAACTCAATCTGACTCATGTCTTTATAAGAAGAGAAGATTAGGATATACAAAAAAGAAACCAGGCCCATGTATGCATAGAGGAATGACCATGTGAAGAGGCAGCACTTGCACATCAAGGAGAGTGACTTCAGAAGAAATCAATCCTGCAGGCACCTTGATCTTGGACTTTCAGCCTCCAAAACTGTGAGAAAACACATTTCTGTTGTTTAAGCCACTCAGTCTGTGGTATTTTGTTATGGCAGCCCTAGCAAACTAACACAACATGTTAAAATGTTAGAAGGGAAAACAAGGATATGTATTTATATATACATTCGACCTGTGAACAATGTGGGACTTAGAGGCACCAATCCCTGTGCATACAAAAATCCATGTATCACTTTTGACTCACCAAAAACTTAACTGCTAATACACTACTGTTGACTAGAAGACTTCCTGATAACGTACGCAGTCAATTAGCACATATTTTGTGTATGCATTAAATACTGTACTCTTACAATAAAGTAAGACAGAGGAAAGAAAATATTATTAAGAAAATCATAAAGAAGAGAAAATATATTTACTATTGATTGAGTGGAAGTAGGTCCGCATAAGGTCTTCCTCCTTATTGTCTTCACATTGAATAGGCTGGCAAGAGGTTGGTCTTGCTGTCTCAGGGGTGGCAGAAGCAGAAGAGGTAGAGGAGGTAGAAGGGGAGGCAGGAGAGGCAGGCACACTCGATGTAACTTTCAGTGAAAAAAAGTCATGGATAAGTGAACCCACACAGTTCAAACACATATTTTTCAAGGGTTAACTGTACATTAGGACCTCAACTATGATTAATTTTTTTTCTTACAGGAAAGACTGAAAGGAAATATACACCATAATTACAATGGTTGTTGCCTTTGAATGGTAGAGTTGTGGGTCAATATTTTTATTCTTTTTATACTTTCACTAATATTCACATGTTCTACAATGAACCTATATTGCTTGTGAAATCAAGAAAAAGAATACTTCTGGTCAGGCATGGGGCTCATGCCTGTAATCCCAGCACTTTGGGAGGCCAAGGTGGGTGCCCAGGAGTTTGAGACCAATCTGGGCAACAGAGTCAGACACCCTTTCTACAAAAAATTTAAAAATTAGCTGGGCATGGTGGCACATACCTGTGGTCCCAGTTACTCGGGAGGCTGAAGTGGGAGGATTGTTTCAGACTGGGTGATTGAGGCTGCAGTGAGCCGTGAGCATAGTTCTGCACTCCAGCCTAGAAGACGGAGCAAGACTCTGTCTCAAAAAAACAAACAAACGAACAAAAGAATACTTGATTTTATTTTATTTTATTTTATTTTTTTGGAGACAGAGTCTCGCTCTGTCGCCCAGACTGGAGTGCCGTGGTGCGATCTCGGCTTACTGCAAGCTCCGCCTCCCGGGTTTACGCCACTGTCGTGCCTCAGCCTGCCGAGTAGCTGGGACTACAGGCGCC
>NW_012102954.1:1148185-1152555 GCF_000951045.1 Mandrillus leucophaeus | reverse complement strand
ATAGCTGTATATATTATATATACACATATATACACACATATATACACTATATATATACAATTCTAGGCCAGACGCAGTAGCTCATGCCTGTAATCCCAATACTTTGGGAAGCAGAGTCCAGGATTGCTTGAGTCCAGGAGTTTGAGACCAGCCTAGGCAGCATAGCGAGACTTTGTCTCTAAAAAAACACTAACAAAATACCCAGGTATGGTGGCTCACGCCTGTTGTCCCAGCTATGGGAGACTGAGATAGGAAGATCGCTTGAGTTTGGGAGGTTGAGGTTGCAGTGAGCTGAGATCACACCACTGCACTCCAGCCTGGATGGCAGAGCAAGACCCTGTCTCAAAAACATAAGTAAATAAACAATTCTGTAGATCTCTGAATACCTATGTTGAATTCTCATCACATGAGCTTTCAGTGATGTGTGTCTCTCCAGCCCTTGCTGTATGTATGTCAATAGAAATTCTATGAAGGGAAATTGATCTGGAGGAATACGATATTCTCAACCAAAAGCTGACAATACAATGAAACATTATTTCAGTGAAAAAGAAAAGTTAGCTGTATAATGGTGTACACTAATAAACAGATTTAAAACTTTATGTACAATAAATGAAAAGAGGATATAACTTGGAAGAAATTTTTCTCAGTGCATAAAGCTATAGGAATATTGTTTTGAAAGATAAAATCTGGAACGGATTGAAGGTTGAGAAAAATTCTATAGAGAAAATGTGCCTCTTTTTAAGCTGTATTTATTGTCACAAAAACAAAATGTCAAGGCCAACTCACTGTGACAGATGTGAGGAGTCAGAACTAGTCAATGCCTGTTTTGTTTCAGTCTTCTCTATCCACAGCATGACTTTCACTGCTGAGAGGAAAGCACTGATGTGGATGAAGAGGAAGTAGAGCCCCGGGAAGGTGGAAGATAGGACACAGCAAGCAGTGTGAAATAAATTCAAGTTTCGGGGCCCAAAATAGTAACTTTCCAGAGTATTAAAAAGACCACAATCATGATCCCACAACCACTGTCAAAATCCCAAGAAACTAACGGAAAGGGAAAGGTTCCCCAAAACTAGCTGAGAGCAAACATCTGCATTTCCAAAAGGAATAAAGTGGACCCAAGGAACATTTTATGTTGAATCCCAGGATAATTCTAGATGTCTTGTGAGCACTGGAAAATAAAAGTGGGGTTCACTTGGATAAACCAGACTAACAGGAGAGCCAGAGATTGACTCCATCTTGATTTCATTAGAGCATTTAATAAAATGGCTGGGATCTTTGTATTCAGGATGGAGAAATGGGGCTGAGGGAGTGAGAATGTGCAGAATTTATAGCTGGTTGAACAGTGTTAATTAAGTAACAGAGGGAACCCAGGGGAAGTTGGTATGCTGGAGTGCAGGTACAAGAATCTGTGTGTTCAATTTTCCTTTCTTGAAAGAAGACATCTCTCATACTGTCGTTGGCCCAGAGTGAGAAGAGAAGCTAACATTGCCCAAGGCTGCCAGCCTTACAACTTTTAAACAAGGTGGGAGCTGGCTGATGAGCCAGAAATAATAAGATAAAGCGTAATAAAATTAAATGTACAGCCCAACATCCTCATTCAAGAAATTGCAGCTCACAAACCAACCTCAAGCTTAACTGTTACCTAGTAAAAGAAGTCCCATTAAATGCAGGAGCAGCAGAAGCATCATTTAAAGTTCAACAAATAAGGTTCTACACTTAGTCCTAGCCAATTTAAAAAGATAAATAAGAACAAGTAAAGATAAAAGATTGATATCCAGGCAATACGACTAGATACCCAGAAAGTACGAGAGAATCAAACAATTAGAAAACTATTTTTAAAAGCAAATAAGGCCAGACGTAGTGGCACACGCATATAATTCCAACACTTGGGGAGGCAGAGGCAGGTGGACCACTTGAGGTTAGAGTTCAAGGCCAGCGTGGCCAACATGGTGACAACCTGTCTCTACAAAAAATACAAAAGTTAGCTGGGCATAGTGGCACACACCTGTAATCCCAGCTCCTCTGGAGGCTGAGGCAGGAGAAGCTCTTGAAACTGGGAGGTGGAGGTTGCAGTGAACAAAGATGGCACCACTATACTCCAGCCTGGATGACAGAGTGAGACTCCGTCTCAAAAAAAAAAAGCTAATAAAGTAGTAATCCAAGATGAAGTTACAAAAACTGAATGCTTGTCTATATTTCTAGAAAAACCATTTCAAAAATGTTTTAAAATCTCATGCAGAATTGTGAAAATAAATAAAAAATAAAATATCTAGAAATAACTGAAAATAAATAGCAGGATCTATATAAAATATGTGGAAAAATTTTACCAAGAGATTGTTTTTAAGGGTTTGAATAAGTAAAGAGATATAAGACATTCCCGAATATTAATGAAATTCTAATTAAAATCTCGACCAATTTATTTTAACTTAAAAAGTATTTTAAATTAATCTAGAAGAATAAAGAAAGGCAAAAGGCCCATATAGGCACCAGGAAGGAGTACTAGTATCATCAAATATTAAAACAAGTTGCAAATTTTTAATCAATAAACTGGTAGGGTATTCACTTGAGAATTGTTAAATCAATTGAAAACAGTTGTAATGTATAATGACGACTACACCATCATTCAGGAACAAAGGACAGCTTTTTAATTGACAAGCTCTGTCAATTGTTTCAAAAAAAAGTTTAGATGATACTTTGACCATAAAAAAATGTCAGAAGGATTCGATAGTTAAGTAAGTTAAATTTAAGAAGTTAGAGAAAATCTAGGCATTTCTGATTTCTGAATGAGAAAAGATGTTCTAGGAATGAAAGAAATAGAAGAAAGCATAACAAAAAAGATAGTTAAAATTGAAAATAATTAAAATGTTTTATGTCTTTGTAACATAAAATTAGAAAGAATCTGTATTTAAAAAGAGGAGTGAAAAAGCAAACAAACTGAGAAAAATATTTGGAGTAAATATTATAGACATAATGTTCTTCCAAACTAAAGAGTTCGCAATAAATTAATAAAAAATTCAAGACCAAAGTAAATAAGTAAATAATACTAACAGATAATTTACAGAAGAATAAATAAAATTATGTAACAAATACTTGAAATTACTAATACTAAAAATTTACAATCATGGCCGGGCACAGTGGCTCACAGCTGTAATCCCAGCACTTCGGGAGACTGAGGAAGACAGATCACCTGAGGTCAGGAGCTTGAGATCCGCCTGGCTAACATGGCGAAACCCCTTCTGTACTAAACATACAAAAAATTAGCCAGGTGTGGTGATGCGCGCCTGTAATCCCAGCTACTCAGGAGGCTGGGGCAGGAGAATCGTTTGAACCCAGGAGGTGAAGGCTGCAGTGAGCTGAGATCGCATCACTGTACTCCAGCCTGGGGACAGAACGAGACTCTGTCTCAAAAAAACAAAAATTTACAATCATAATACATTACTTTTGCCTGCTGACTTAATAATTATTTTTTCAAAAAAATCTAATATTTGTCAAAGTACAGTGAAACGGATACTTTCACATACAACTGGTAAAAGCAGAAATTAGCGCAGCATTTCTGGGGATAAATTTGGCAATATGAATGAAGAGACTGAAATATATTCTTACTGTTTAATCCAGTAATTCCACTTTAGAAATAAATCCTAAGAAAATAATCCAAAGTCTAATGGATTAATTTTAAAGGCTTAAACCATGAAAACAGTTATCTCATAATTGTGAATACACTGTATAAATATTTAATGAAAGAATATCAGTACACAGTGGAATATGTTTTTACATATTACAATAAGATTCTAAATACACAGATGTGTTGTGGACTGAATTCACATGTTAAAGTCCTAAATCCCAGTACCTCAGAATGTGACTGTATTTGGAGACAGAACCTGTAAAGAATTATGCAAGTAAGTAATGAGACCATTAGGGTGGGCCCTAACTCAATCTGACTCATGTCTTTATAAGAAGAGAAGATTAGGATATACAAAAAAGAAACCAGGCCCATGTATGCATAGAGGAATGACCATGTGAAGAGGCAGCACTTGCACATCAAGGAGAGTGACTTCAGAAGAAATCAATCCTGCAGGCACCTTGATCTTGGACTTTCAGCCTCCAAAACTGTGAGAAAACACATTTCTGTTGTTTAAGCCACTCAGTCTGTGGTATTTTGTTATGGCAGCCCTAGCAAACTAACACAACATGTTAAAATGTTAGAAGGGAAAACAAGGATATGTATTTATATATACATTCGACCTGTGAACAATGTGGGACTTAGAGGCACCAATCCCTGTGCATACAAAAATCCATGTATCACTTTTGACTCACCAAAAACTTAACTGCTAATACACTACTGTTGACTAGAAGACTTCCTGATAACGTAC
>NW_012102954.1:1141620-1146780 GCF_000951045.1 Mandrillus leucophaeus | reverse complement strand
ATGTGAATATACAAAACACTGCTGAAATGTACACTTAAAAATGGTTAAAATGGTAAGTCTTATGTATTTTTGCCATAATTAAAAATTTAAATAAATTAAATGACATAAAGATTGGAGTTGACTACAGCTCTATGAGTCAACACTTTGACCTTCTTGTGAAAATACTTCCTTATATTTTTATATTTTTATGAAAGGAGTAAGTGTACATGATTACAATATCAAATAGAACATAAGTACTTATTATTAAGTTTTCTATCCTACTCCATTCCATTCTTCATTCTCTTTGTTATTGTAGAGTTTATACCTTTTAAATTATTTATTTTAATGAAATCTATAAGAGAGAAAATAAGCATGCAATCTGACATCTTAAACAGTCTAATTCTATCTTAAGTTGTACTCACAGTGAGGTATCCAAACAAGAATCTACCACTCTTAAGAGAATGGATATTAGTGCTAGACCAGATTTTAAATTCTAGTTCTTATACTCTGATAGATGTGTGATGTAAACTCCTTGACCTACGTTTTCCTGTATGGGAGAAAGAAATTATAATCCTCCAGGTTACTGTAAAGATTAAATGAGTGGACAGAAAGAAACTGACATACAGTAATCCCTCAGTAAAGGTTGTCCATTATTGTAGTTTTTGAAGTTAGCATTGTAGAGTGTATAACCTCCTCAATGTGGTACTTCTTTCTGGGTGCTACATATTAAAGAAAATATTGACAGCTAGAAATAGCATCTAGGATGGCATGAGGAGCCAAAATCATAAGAAGAACCTGGGAATATTTGCCTAAAAAGAGGACACCTGGTGCATGTGACAGCCATATTAAAATACTGGAAATGAGATCTTTATAAAGACCTAGACCCAGTGAGAGAAAATTATAAGGAAATAAATCATAGTTCTATTTTAGGCAGAACTAACAGCTGAAGCAGTCCAAATATCTGACACTAAAATTAACATATTTGGAAATTTTGAAGTAGAGTATATCAGAGTTCTCCAGAGAAACAGAACCTATAGAATGTATATATACATAGAAAGAGATTGGCTTTAAGGAATTAACTCATGAGATTATGCAGGCTGACAAGTCCCAAGTTCTGCAGAGTGAATCAGCAAGCTTGGGGACCCAGGAGAGCTGATGGTGTAGTTCCAGTCCAAAGACCTGCAAGCTTGAGCCCAGGAAGAGCTAGTGTTTCAGTTCAGGCCCAAAGGCAAGAAAACACCAATGTCCCAGTTCAAAAGCAGTCAGGCAGGAGGAATTCTCTCTTATTTCTGAGAGGATCAACGTTTTTGTTCTATTCTGGCCTTCAACTGATTGGATGATGCTCACCCACATTATGGGGGGTAATCTACTCAGTCCACCAATTTAAATGTTAATCTCATTCCAAAGCACCCTCACAGAAACACTCAGAATAATGTTAGACCAAATATCTGGGCACCCAGTGGCCCAGTAAAGTTGACACATAAAATGTAACCATCACAGGGGAATTTCAAAATGTGGTGAAAATTTGGGCTGGTAACCTATACAATATTTTTGCCAATGAAACTAAGGAACCTAAATCCACCAAAATATTCAGGATTGTTTCCTACTTCCCAAATTACCTGTTTCCAGAAAAATTGAAGCTAGCAATCAGTTTTGGGGTATTTATATATAAAATCATGATATCTGTGATGATTCAAAAACTAATAGAAGAGCACAGAGAGATCTCAAAAATGTTGGTGAATTTTTAAAATTAATGAATTAAAATTAGCTTTTCTGCTTACTGCTTTTCTGGATACATATTTGTACTTATTAAAACAAAAACATAACAGCAACTCTGAACTGTTTGGAACTACCCTTTAGAAATAGGTAGATAATAGATATAGGTAGGTAGGTAGGTAGGTAGATAGATAGATCTCACAAAATATACCAGATTACAGTCTTAAGATCTAAGTTCCAGTTCCTGCTGTGTCTATAATAGCATGACTTGGAGCAAATCACTTATCTCTTGAGACCTTCTTTTGCTTTGTCCCTTTCAAAATACCTTTTCAAAAAGCTAAAACCATGACTATCATACAAATATAGAATGAACACATGTCAAAGATTTATTTAACTCACTAATGAGGGAACCAACAAGATGGTAAAGCTATTTAAAAGGGTAGTAGAAGAAACAGAAAGAAAGTTGCTGGAATAAGAGTGCTAAATTAGATGCCAAAATGGAATAAGATACACAACTAGTTAGTGTCTTACAAAACAGTAAAAACTTTGGGGTTAACTTTTTTACCAGAAAATATGTGTGTGCCTACCAGGCAAAATTCTTATTCTACCAGCTATGAATTATTTGCATCTCCATCAGTTTTCTACAAGTGAACATCTACCCTTCCAGAGTTGTAAAAATACCCTAATCAACAGTAAATAGTAAGTCAAAGAAAGATACCTACCCTAGAAAAATTAGATAATGCTGTTAGACATTGTGACATTGAAAGGACAGGTCATCTTTTTGCCTATATCCAAGTTTTGGAATTTTTTTACATATGAATATCAAGAATAATAATTTCTATGTGCCCATTTGTTATGAGCCATAAGTGAGAAAAGGTACATGGAAGTGCTTTGTTCTGAAAAGCACCACCCAAATATAAAATATTGGCATTATTACCAGTGGCTTTCTCACTGAGTCAGCCTCTGCTAAACACTTTTATTTACCCCCTACCTTTCCTTCTTTTTCTGTTTTCCCAAACTCATCCACTATCCACAAGCCAGGATTATCTTACTCTTCTTTCTTCCTCCCCATCTCCTATACCTTATAAACCACCAAACCTTGTCTATTGATCTCCTAATATTTCCCATCTGTGTAGTTATTTCCTGACTAACTTTCAAGCCTTCACTTCAATACCACATCTTCAGAATTTCTTTTCTAATCTCCACTGGGCAGATGCCCATCCACCTATCTGATCCCATAACAACTTGTACTTCCTCAGTTCTAGCACATTACACTACATAATAAAGCATTTTAATGTCTTTAATACCTTATTTTTAAAGGAAATTTTTGCCATCTTTTTCAGCATTTTTATTCCAGTACTTGACACATTGTATAAGTTCAATAAATATTTAATTAAGTGTATGAATGGAAAGGAAATAAGCCATTCACCAGAATAAGTTGTGCATATATTTTTTAAAAAGAAACCGTTATTATAAAAGGAAAGAGAAATCATAGTTCAGGACGGGAGGGTGGGGAAGAAAATAAAGGGAGATAATATACAAAACTTGAGAGTTGCAAGGATCTTAGATGTCATGTTCATTCCACCACTCATTTTGCACATGAGGAATCCAACAAGTTAAAGCAATTTGCCCCAAACCACACAAGTCATGACAACGCTAGGACATCAACTTTGGTTCCATGACTCCCTGGTACAATACCAGTACGCAGTGAACATCTGCAGGAGAGGAAATGGGAACAAAATGTCTTCTTTACTCTTGGCAAGAATGCAGACACTTATTCTCCCTTCAAGTTTCAAGGTAATACATAGGAGTAAGAGGGACAATACTCTGATTCATTGCTCGCTGAGAACATACCCATTCACCCTGCACCTGAGTAATAATGTCTCCCTATGAGACCGCGCAGTCATTCTCCTAGGAGTCCTTGAATATTCTCAACAGTCTTGTGGGAAATTGAGGGTTAGGGGTTTTGCTTTTCCATAGAAAATGCAAAGTGGCTAATTTCCTTCTCTCCTCCCCCACCCACCCATTTCAAACTCATCCATCAGATCTCAGAAGAGTACAATACATGAAATAACAAGAATAAAAGCCTTTATATTAAATTCCTTGTGGGTGAACTTTGCAGATAAAGCAGAACAATCTGATCTTAGCAAGTTAAATGGTTTGCAAATCACAATGTGCTGCACCCTTCAGATGTATCCTTATGTAAAATAAATCACCTAGTATTATCATAACAGTATTTGGGAAAATTTGCAAGTGCAGTGGAGTGAGAGGGGTTTGCTTCAGAAAAATCTGCATGTATATTTACATCTGTATGAATTTTCACCAGAGATCTACAGCCATTTGGAAAGAGGCAACTAATTTTTCATTTACCTAAACCGTAATAGCTTGATAGGAATATTGGGACAAGGGGAAAAGAATCTAGAATGTAAAGGATGGGAAAGGAAGAATAAAGGATGCCGCCATTGAGTCCCTTAGTATATAGAACCAGAGACAAGGACAGTAAGGAGAGGGCTTGTCACTGCTAGATCTATGCCACTCCCTTCTGCAAATCATAGTAAGTTTCATACAAAGATCACAGAACCAGATAAGGCTATAAGATACTCTGGTTGATAGTGATCTGTTGATTACAGACTCTATATATTATATAGTGTATAGATTTACACACATGACATGATTGTATATATGTAAATATGTGTGCATTTGTATATACAAATAAATGTATATAAGAAATGTACTTGCTAAACAAACAAAAAATGTTAGCAGTTTGCTGTTAGTAGACCATCTACTTTCACATTACGCCTTAATACTACTATATTTTTTCCTATCACAAGTACATATTTGAAAACAACTTGCTGGGGCCAAAATTTAAAATTGCATTTAAGAGAGGAACACAAAATAAATTATAAAACATTTGAATGACAACTTAAATTAGTAGATGGGTGTTTGCACATGTGTGTGCAGGCACATACACATATACACACACCCCTCATTTTATTTCCCTCTTACTCACCTGATTTAGCCAGTAAATAAAGGCTGCACTTACCAAAAATATTACCTGCTCAGCAGCAATCTCACTACTCCATCTAGACTTAGGTACATTAGACTCCCAAACATAAAAAAATAATACTGAGGGAGAAGGTTTTTCAATTATAAAGTCAACTGAAAAAACTTTGAGAGACTTTTTTGTGATATCATTGTAATAAAAATGTCTATCATTTGGTAAATGTCTCCTTCTGTGCTGGGAACTATGCTTTACATAAACAAACAAAATAAACCCATGAAAACTCCGGCATAAGCTTTACTAAAGAAAAGTCAGTTATATCATTGTTTATAAAGACAATGTGTATATTGCAGACTTTAAAATACAAAGGATCACACATGAAAAATTCCCCCAATGGGGATAAGACAAGTTGATTTATTTACTTATGCATGTAACTGAAATGCACAACACATTGCAATTTGTAA
>NW_012102954.1:1138988-1140725 GCF_000951045.1 Mandrillus leucophaeus | reverse complement strand
AAAAAAAAAAAAAAAATTGGTCAGTGATAAATTCTTAAATAAAACAAAAAATTGGAAATTATAAAGTATTTTCCTAAATTATTAAGTCAAAGAATATATTAATAATATCATTGTAGGCCCTTTACAAAGAATCATAGTGAGAAGGTGTGGCAAACACACTTCAGGGTAACCTGCAATGAGGTTCCCTTGTGTAACCCCCTCCCCTTGAGCACAGGCAGAACCTGTGGCCTGCTTCTAACCAACAGAATATGGCAAACGTGAGAAAACATCACTTCCATGGTTATGTCATGTTATGTGGAAATGGTGAAAGGATTTTGCAGATATAATTAAGGTCCCTAATCAGCTGACTTTGAGTTAATTGTAAGGAGGAATATTCTGAGTGGCTCTAGCCTAATCAGGTGAGCCATTTAAAAGCAGCAAAGCCCTAAAGAGTAACAGTAAAAGGCATTTCAGTAAACTGTCACAGGGTCAGAAAGTAATATTTTACTTTAAATCATAAACATTTTTGAGGTTGACATTCTTAAGCACAGATTAGAAAGCTTTTCAGTTGAGGTCATGTATCAGTCAGGGTTTGAACCAGTATTAGTGATATAGAATAAAAGATTCATTATAAGGGCTATTCTTCAACTGTGGGAGAAGATGAGGATATAAAGATCCAGAAGGGGATGGGTAGAGGATCACAGAAAACTCACCAACCAAGGGCTGGGAGTGGTGGCTCACGCCTGTATTCTCAGCACTTTGGGAGGCCGAGGCAGGCAGATTACTTGAGCTCAAGAGTTTGAGAGCAAACTGGCCAACACGGCAGAATACCATCTCTACTAAAAGTACAAAAATTAGCCAGATGTGATGATGCACATCTGTAATCCCAGCTACTCATGAGACCGAGACATGAGAGTCCCTTGAACCCGGGAAGCAGAGGTTGCAGTGAACCCAGATCATGCCACTGTACTCCAGCCTGGGCTAGACTCTGTCTCAAAAAAGAAATAAATAAAAGTCACTAACCAGGGACCATGGAGGGGAAATGGTAAAGAAGCTTATGGAGGGGCATAGGTCCTGTAGCAGGTGCTGAGTCTGAAGTTATTGCTAAGTCAGCATGGTAGGCAGTCAAGAAGGAAAGCAAGACACAAATTAGGGAAAGCAAGGACAAATTGAAAGCTGCACCTGACTCTCACTGAATGTAATCCTAATAATGAAGGTGACTATGGAAGAAGCTGGTGCCCTCCACCATGGAGTTGCACACATGCCTGTCCTGAGATTCAGAGAAGCTGAAGTTGTTGATCCAGCCGGTGCTGGAAAAGCTGTGGACTCATCTGCTGCCCCACACTGAGAAAGTGAGCCAACAGATCAGCCATCTGTACACAACTTTGCAACAGCAGATCAGCAACAATGTTTATGACCTTCAAAGTGCAATGGCTGCTGCTAGGCTTCAGCCTGCCAGCTCTCACCCATGTAATTCTCCTGGTTAACCCTAATCCAGAACTACAGAGGGAAGGAAATTCTGTAAAACAGATTTCCAGCTCAGCTAAACTGACACAGTGCAAAATCAGTCCTATCAATTCATGGTGATTTATTTTTTCCTATCTCAGCTTTTTCCTTTCTATGATATGCTTCTGCTAATTACGAACCATATCAACGAGCCACTATAGACAAAATGGGAAGATTATTCTCTCTACTGGCACTGTACCTTTCTATGCAGACAAAGTCAATAATTTGGATTTCCAACTCCAAAATCAGATG
>NW_012102954.1:1130053-1138938 GCF_000951045.1 Mandrillus leucophaeus | reverse complement strand
AGACACAAATTAGGGAAAGCAAGGACAAATTGAAAGCTGCACCTGACTCTCACTGAATGTAATCCTAATAATGAAGGTGACTATGGAAGAAGCTGGTGCCCTCCACCATGGAGTTGCACACATGCCTGTCCTGAGATTCAGAGAAGCTGAAGTTGTTGATCCAGCCAGTGCTGGAAAAGCTGTGGACTCATCTGCTGCCCCACACTGAGAAAGTGAGCCAACAGATCAGCCATCTGTACACAACTTTGCAACAGCAGATCAGCAACAATGTTTATGACCTTCAAAGTGCAATGGCTGCTGCTAGGCTTCAGCCTGCCAGCTCTCACCCATATAATTCTCCTGGTTAACCCTAATCCGGAACTACAGAGGGAAGGAAATTCTGTAAAACAGATTTCCAGCTCAGCTAAACTGACACAGTGCAAAATCAGTCCTATCAATTCATGGTGATTTATTTTTTCCTATCTCAGCTTTTTCCTTTCTATGATATGCTTCTGCTAATTACGAACCATATCAACGAGCCACTATAGACAAAATGGGAAGATTATTCTCTCTACTGGCACTGTACCTTTCTATGCAGACAAAGTCAATAATTTGGATTTCCAACTCCAAAATCAGATGCAAAAAAAATGGTTTTATGATTCTGCCACATTTTAGCCCAAAGTTGTTTCTCTAATAAAAAGATTAACTATGCTTATTTTCTCAACCTTAAAAAACTCTAAGAGAAAATGTCCTTCATTTTCCACAGCAAAAAGGGAGAGAGTAAGTAGTTAGGTTTAGAGCAATAGAGAAGCCTATTTAAATTATCATTTTTGCCCTTGTAATTAAAAAATCTACTTTCCTTTATATACAGTTATTTATTGCAACTTAACTTTATTAATGTAAAAGATATTTTTTCTTAAATGTTGAGGTCTATTAAACATAGAAGACTCAAAAATAGATGACAGCTTCTTTTTTCAAGCACATTAAACCCTTATCTCAATTTGATTTTTCAAAATTGTAAGGCACAAATTATCCAGCACGTAACACTCTTGAGTCTCTTTTCTGGCCTGTAAAGTCAACAGTTATGGTGCTAAAGTTTAATCAATCCCATAAAACGTTACTCAGAAAGTGACCTGGTGTTATGCCTGAAGTGCATCTCCTACATTAAAAAGTACTTTCAATGCAGCCAGAAGAGTGTTATTGAAAGAGAGAAAACTAATAGATACCTGGATGTGGATGGGGGAAAAGGAGAGGGGAAAGAAAAGTCAAATGGGAGAGAAGGCCACAAAAATCCCATTTTCAAGCATTTCCCTAAGGAGATGAGCTTGCATAGATGAATGCACAGGTTGAATAACAAAGGTCTTTTATATTATTTCAAGCCAAAGACTCCAAAGAATTTCAGCGTGAAACCAGGCGCGTGTTTCCTTTTGGTAGAAACTAGAGATTCCAACAGAGAAAGCAGGAGGGGTTGCCTGATCAGAGGTCACTAACACAAGTGACTGTCTTGGAAATCTCAGCACTGTTCCTGCCAATTATTTTTTTAATATAAATAAATCTTGTGGTAGTCATTACACATGCCAGGAATATAATCTCTTTACTTCTAAAATCACACATGTACACACACGCTCAAACACACCATATGTGTACATAATATGTTTGTTCATTTGAATAAATATGCATGTGTAAGAACTTAAGATTTGATACATTTTGAAAATGCAAGTATAAAAATATAAAATTGATTCAACCACTACCATTTTATTGGGGAAATATCCACAATAAAATATAAAAGTACCCCAATTTCCCATATCTCTAATTCTGCCTCCAAGAGGTAATCCCAGGTAATAATTTTACATTTATCGTTCCAGACATTTTGTGTTTGCTTTTACAAATATATGCAACAGTACATCTTCCTCTGCCCCTGGAGGAAAAGTAAAGTAGGCCCCATGACTATTCTAGTCCCTCTTAGGTGACAGTCAATCCTACGGTTACCTTCAGTCTCTAACAAAGGCTATGTCTAAGCAAGATAATAATTAAAACTTTATTCTCAATACGAAGATCAAGTTTCTCCCCTGTGGATATGTGGATGCTTCTCATACTTGCAGTAGACAAGACAGCTGTATTTGAGGAAGAGCATGTGATTTATTTCTTCTCTGTTTCACCACTTAGCATTTCTACTCATTCTTCTTAACCGTACTTTTTGTTTCCTCAAGAGCTATTGTATCAGTAAAAGGGAGAAAGACATTTCTTAATTACTTATTGTCAGAAGCGGGCCTTGAGTTTCCGGGCCTTCAGGAATCAAAAGCTGATTCACTATGGGACCCTTACCTTAGCTCCCCCTTCAGCCTATATTGTTGTGGCTCTCTTCACCTGGAGTTTCCTTAATGTTGGTAATTTCATCTTCTTCCTGCTGGTCAGGGACTTCCTTCTCAGCCCCAGAATCCAGTGTTACCTGCCACTTCTCTCTGCTGTAGTCTGAACTTTTCCTCCAAGTGCTGCCCTTGGGTAGTGTCTAAGAAATATCTCTCTGCCTCTCTTGCTCTCTTTGAGAGTGTGTGTGTGTGTGTGTGTGTGTGTTTCTCTGTCTCTCATGCATGGCCCATATTCAGTTCACGGGAAACACACACAAAGCTTCTTCCCACCAATTCCAGACTGAGGGCAGCCAAAGACTCCTTTGGCTCCGCTGATAGCTATCTTCCACCCTCTCCATTTCTCAGATAGAAATTAAACACCAGTCCATGTCCCCCAGATGCAGGACATATGTATCATGCTTGCCAAGTGGCCCCATTGAAACCCCTCTCACCAGGTTCAAGGTGAGGGGCAAGACCCTATAACTCTTCTTCTGGGGAAAAAAGGAAGTGGAAGCTTTTCCATAGTGCATTAACAGTCCTTCCCAAATACCCTCATAAATCTACTTTCAATCTCCCCTTTCCTGAATATTTTATATCCTCAAGCTATGAGTGGGTTTAAGAATCTTAAGATGATTCTTGAGATTCTTAAAACTCATCCATCTGATTTTCAGCTTATTTTTGTAAGTCATATGGAATGATCTGTCTAACCAGTCCCTTTAATGTCTGATATCTATCAACTTAGAGTCTTGGTTGAAACATTTATTTTAACATCATCTTATACATATACATGGGCATGTATGTACATACATGAATGTGTGCATATATCATACATATACATAAGATTATTTGGTAAATTTATATCCCAATTTTACAGAATGTTTAGGTAATGGGCATTCTGGTTAATCTGAAAATTATTTTCCTTTTGAACACAATTGTTAAACTATAAGATGTTATAATTATTTGAATTATTTTATTCAAATAAAGTGACATTTTATATATGCTTTTGTTGGTTTTTAGGATCAGTGTAAATTGGGAAATTTACATTAATTCAGAGCAGAAATTAACCAAGTTCAAGTTAATACAGGTTTTGTTCTACTGTATGCTTCCTCTTTTTAAAATTCTTCCTCTCTCCTTTTTCTGGAGATGTCAAATGCCTCTTCTTTGTTATAAAACGGCAACAACATCCATACATTAGGAACTGATCTGCTCTGAGGAAAGGATATCTCCAACACTGGATTTCCCTGAAATGCTAATACAAGAGAAAAAATATTTTTCCCAACTTTAAGACTCTTTATCTGTTGCTCTTTCATCATGAAAGATACTGATAGTTATTTATAAATAAATAAATAAATTCTGAGTTTTTCACCTTCTTAAAATGTGCTCATTCACTGTTCCTAACGCAAAAGACTAGCAACTTCCCTCCTATCACCCCAGGAACAGAAGGGATAGTAAGTAGCCTACATAATATTCTGCTCAAGAATGTTTTAAGGCATCCTAAAGGAAACATTCTCCAACAGAGTCTGTTTTGTTATGTGTTCAATAACCATATGTTCATTTCTATGTGGATAATGTGCAGCATAATAGATACCTGCAATGATTCGAAGAGAAGGCAATTATTGACTCAAGGGGGTTTTACTGATTAGACTCTGAATGGCTCAAACATGACCAGAACTCCAATTGGGCATTATTAAAAGTTTGCTTCGATTCTTGGGTATTTGTTCTTTTATGCATAACAGGCTTCTAAAATACATATACCACCTCCCATGTTCAATGGGATGTTATGATTAATTATGATCCAAAACACAATGTCATTTTACATTTTGGAAAAAAAAACTTACTAAACTTTCTCCCAATTGAATACTTTTGACACGCAACATCATAACTTTAATTCAAAATAAATCCTCTGAGACATGTACAGGGCAGTAAATATGAATCCACTGAATGGATAAATGAAAAAATGAGCAAAGCAATCTTGCAATGCAGATAGATAAAGAGAACCTGAAAAGTAAAATGGGAAACTATATCCCTGGGCAATTCCTTTGTCCCAGAGAGAAAAAAAAAAAAAAAAACAGTCAGCCAACAATAAAAATCTCATCAATTGTTCCTGAAAATTCTAGTCTATTTGGTTCTCACAAAAATGTGTATAGTAGATGGGGGTAAGGGATCATTAATCACAAATAAAACCACTGAGGTTTAGAAAGCTTACATTTCCCCAAGGTCATATAATTGCTAAGACTCATTCATTCAACGTATATTTATGTGCTGTGCCCTCAGAATTAAAATAATGCAATATAATAAGGAATGACTAGATAATTACTATATATTGAGTGATCAGTGAAGGCCTTTCTAGAGTGGTGACATTGAAGCTGGAATCTCAAATAGAAGTCAGCCAAGCAAAATCAATGGAAAGAGAACACTAGGCAGAGGCCACAAATGCAGAGGCCCTGAAGTAAGACAGAATTGGGTAAGTTCAAGAACCAAAAGGAGGTTAATGAGATGGAGCTTTTCAGTAAGGAGTTCTATGGCAGCCAGCATCCAAGATGGTCCCCAGTGGTCCCCATCTCTGGTAATCTTACCCTTATGTAGTCCTCTCACATTGTACCAGACAGTTGGTCTGTAATATCAGCATAATACAGCAGAAATGATGGTATTTCACTCCTGAGATGAGCTTATAAATAATTGTGGCTTCCATCTTGAGCACATTCTTTCCCTCCCTGTCTCTCTCTCCGTCTCTCTCTCTCTCTCTCTCTCTCATCACTCACTCTGGAGAAAGCCAGCTGTCATCTCACGAGGTCACTCAGGTAGCCTGTGGAGTAGGACTTAAGCCTTACTAACTTATGAATAAACTCGGAAGCAGCTCCGGTTGAGCCTACCATGACTGCAATCCTGGAGGACCTCTAGACTGCAATCTCATGTAAGGCCCTAAATTAAAACCACTCAATTAATCTGTTCCTGGATTCCTGACCCACAGAAACAGTGAGATAATAAATACTTATTTTAAGCTGCTAATTTAGGGTAATTTGCAAAGCAACAATAGATAACTAATACTGAAGTATGACAAGTGTGTGACAAGTCCCCCACCAGGTTACTTAAGATTATATGTCCACTGCTTCAACCTTGCAGGCTGGGCCATGGTGCCCAGTTGAGGAGCAGGTGTCCCTGAGAACCCAAACATCCTGGGACATTGCAAAAAGCATACCAGAGAAAACAGTCTCATCACGCACACACAGTAGGCAAAGAGCCGAAAAATTAGCTTAAAATTAGCTTAAATTAGCTTAGAAATTGGAGGTGGTGCAGATCTCCTGCTGTCCTGCAACCACCCAGGAATGCCCTGTACATTAGTTCTAATAAACTCATCTACTCGCCATGCTGGACTTGTCCGAGTCATTCTTTGATCTCTCGGCTTCTTTCCAGCTTGGCGGGGATATTACAGTCCTAGGTTTTTCTTGTAACAAATACAAATTCTAAATGAGTGATCTTTTCACTAGTTTGTGTTATTAAAAGAACCTTATTAGAAATTCTTTTGTACTGTAAATCGTTGGCCCTTCATTTGACTACTATAAAACTAGATTTTCATTATATCGACTCATTTGGTTACTCTAACCAAACACTTACAGGGCCTGGAACAAGAGTATAAATAAAAACCTACATACTACATGTCTAAATATTTAGAAGTTCCAAATCAAGCTAGCTAACTATTAAATAAGATGTGCTCTATTCCTCTACCGTGACAAACATATCTTCATAAGCTCTTAGAAAACCAGGTTCCCAAATATAAAATTTTGTGACTTTTAGGATATTAGCATATGATTGTACTGGGCCTCAGCCCCCAAGCCATGTAACATAATGAAATGTTCAGAGAAGAAAACTGGTTCTCTGTGGCAGAGATTGTTCAGCTGTTGGTCTTAAGTCTTCAGCATAGAAACCATGACATTTTTTAATATGTAAAAAATAGCCTAGCATTTCAAATTTTCTAATTGTTTATAGACTGCATGTCCTGGATAAATATATCAAAATTATCATTATTGAATTATTACCTTATTTATATTTACATAAAGCTGCACACAGACTTTTTTCTCTATCAGCATAAAGCAAAACTAGAGTACTGATTTAAATGTGTTTGTGAGAAATAACCAGGGTATCTATCCCTTTGGCCTTATTCACGGAAAAGGCAAACATTTAATACCATTGACACATCTTTGTAATTTGAGCTGCTAAAGGATGTTATTCTCCCATTAGAGCTCACTGGAAAGTCAAACCAATTCACAGAAAACATATCAACTCACCATGAAGTTACAGGGAATGTTTGTATATTTTCAAGAAACTTAATTCATACACTTGATCTAGCCTTCTGAGAAATCTAGTCATATAATCTCAAATAACTCACTGGAAACCAACTTGGCAGAACCCTCAATTAAGTGAAACATTTCCCAATACTAAACTTTCAAGACAAATAAGAAAAAATAATCATAGGGTTATAAGGTATAATAAGAATTTATTGTTAAAAATAATTTCCTTTACACTGCTAATAACTTCCAATAGCAGAGCCCTCCCATGTGTACCATGTTTTGAAAGATAATGTGTTCCAAGTTGTAATTGTTAAATATTATTTATTTAGGCAATGACAGTAACTGTCATTCTGAGGTTCTGATTTACCATGTAACAAAATTATGGCCAAAAGCAAATAATTCAATATTTTAGTTAATCTGGACAACTTCAGTGAAGGTTAGTATATTTCTGTTACTTTTTTTTTTTTTTTTTTTTGAGACGAAGTCATGCTCTGTCACCCAGGCTGGAGTGCAGTGGCATGATCTCAGCTCACTGCAATCTCTGCCTCCCAATTCAAGTGATTCTTGTGCCTCAGCCTCTCGAGTAGCTGGGATTACAGGTGCCCACCACCACACCCAACTAATTTTTGTATTTTTAGTAGAGACGAGGTTTCACCATATTGGCCAGGCTGGTCTCGAACTCCTGGCCTCATACGATCTGCCCACCCCGGCCTCCCATGATGGGATTCCAGGTATAAGCCACCACTCCCAGCCCATTTTTTATAATATTAAAAATAATTCACTGATACCCATTACTATATTTTGAACCCACTAAGTTCAGAAATCTTAGTCTATAAACCAGTGTTTTGATATTTACTCTTCCAGTTTATAATTATATATTGAAAAATATATACTGAAAATATTCAAATATAATGTAATCTCTGAATCATCAAAAATTAAAATTTTTAGCCACAAAAAAATATTTTTGTAAAGCTCCTTGGTAGGCAAGGAATATAAAGGCAAAAAGCTTTCCCTCCATGAGCTCAGAGGACAATGAAAGTTACAAGCTGTTTATTCACTCATGTAAACTACAAATAAATGATGAACACCATTTGTGCACCAGGCTTTGTTAAGTACTTGGAAATTAAAGACAGATCCCTGCCTTCAAAGTATTCACTAACCTATTGGTATGGTTTGGTTAAGTCCCCACTCAAATCTCATCTTTAATAGTAGTTCTCCTAATTCCCACTTGTTGTGGGAGGGACCTGGTGGCAGATAATTGAATCATGGGGGTGGTTTCCCCTATACTGTTCTCATGGTAGTAAATAAGTCTCACAAGACCTGATTATTTTATAAGGGGTTTCCCCTTTCACTTGGCTCTTATTCTCTCTTTGCCTGCCACCATGTAAGACATGACTTTGTTCTTCCCTCACCTTCTGCCATGATTGTGAGGTCTCCCCAGCCACGGGGAACTGTGAGTCCATTAGACCTCTTTTTCTTTATAAATTACCCAGTCTCGGGTATGTCTTTATGAGCAGCGTGAAAATGAACTAATACACCTATAAAGGAAGAAAACTTATAAATAAACATGTGCTACAAAAGGCATTGATCTAGAGAAGAATAGAGGCATGAGAAAGGAAGGAATCAGCAATACCTGGAGTTTCAGAGAATTCTTTATAAGAAAGGTAACATAAACTAAGCTCAGAAAAATGAGATTGTATTAGAGACATATGAACTTGGAATAGCATATTCCTGGTAGGAAAAGGGCTAATGAAGAAATTAGAAGACTATTACCACTTGGCATATGTGGGGAACTGTAAGCACGATATAAGTAGTACAATAGGACTAGAGATTAGAATAGAAGAAATGGTACAGCAAGAGTTATGAGTAGGAAAATTTACCAACTAAGATATATGCATTAAAAACATTTGATACAAGGTAGAATATTATTAATGGTATCATATACTTACTCCACTAGACAAAAGAAATCCAGTATAGAATTTTTATAAGTAACTGGAATAATTACTATGCTGTATTTTCTAAGTAAATAAAAGCTCTTGATACCAAAACTAAACAAAGATAAAATAGTACAAAAAGAAAACTATAGAACAAGATCCCTCATGAACATAGACCAAAGAAAATCTCAAAAAAAAGAATAAATTGAACCCGACAATATGTAAAAAGAATAATATAAGAAAACCATTTAGAGTTTACCACAGGAACGTAAGGATGATTCAATATTTGAAAATTCATCAATATAATCAACCAAATTAACAGTCTAAAAAAAAAA
>NW_012102954.1:1123681-1128934 GCF_000951045.1 Mandrillus leucophaeus | reverse complement strand
GTGCTAATATTTTCTCTTTTTTTTGAGGCAATATCTCACTCTGTCACCCAGGCTGCAAAGCAGTGGTACAATTATGGCTCACTGCAGCCTTGAACTCCTGGGATCAAGTGATCCTTCTCCCTCAGCTTTCTGAGTAGCTGGGACTACAGGCATGCAAAATCACACCTAATTTTGACTAATTTTATCTTATTCATTTATTTTTGGTAGAGATGGCGGTCTCCCTATGTTGTCCAGGCTGAGCCCAAGTGATCCTCCTGTCTCAGCCTCCCAAAGTGCTAGGATTACAGGCATGAGCCACCATACCCAGGCTTTATGATACTTTCTATGAGAGTTCTCCAGAGAAACAGGATCAATAGGGTGTGTATACAGAGAGATGTATTTTAAAGAAAAGGCTCACATGATTACAGAGGTTGGCAAGTCTAAAATCTGCAGAGTGGGTTGGCAGGCTGGAGACCCAGGAAAGGATAAATGTTGCAATTCAAGGCCAAAAGCCGTCTGTTGCAGCCCCTTGCTCAAGGGAGGTGAGTCTGTTGTTCTAATCCAGAACTGTAACTGGGTAAGACCCACCTCTCATTATGGAGGGCAATTTGCTTTACTTAAAGTTCACCAATTTAAATACTAATGTCATCCAAAGAAACCCTCCCAGAACCATGAAAGAGACAAAATGTTAACAATATGAAGAGCTCAGAGAACAGTATGCCCATGAGTTCTTTCTGGAGAATTACTGGATAATGAACTTCAGAAAACCAAAATAACTAGAAAAACATTAACATAATGATTGGTGAAACTAAGCACCAGTGACTTCTAACATCACAAAAGCAAAGACAACCTGACATTACATGCCACATGATGAAGGAACATTACACTACCTTTAGTATTGCCAAAGGAATTAAATGTAAGTATTATCAAGCCTCTGGATTAAGATGATCATTTGAAGAAAATATAGTGGACAGAGGAAAACTGAACTGCCACTTAAGCAAGCAATCAGCAGAAGGAAGATACTGGGAAATTCTGTAGGTCACAGGACTCATGTTCTTCAACAGAATAATTTTAAGGTAAAAAGAAGAGATGAAAAAATGCTATAGATGAAATTAATTTAACTTTATAGCAAAATGTTTAAATGCAAGATAAAACTGTGGTATTCAGGGAAGCACATTTGGATAACAAAGCTATAAGAAAATGCAATGAATGATTACAATGAAAACTAAGATAGTGATTACTTTTGCAGGTAAGGAGGCAGTTGTAATTAGGGTGCTTCTAAGCAAGTTCACAGTATGACTTTTGTGGGTCTGAGGTACTTTGCCTTTGTGAGCTCCTACCAACACAAAAAAAAAACTTTTTAAAATTGCGTCTTAAGATTGTTTTGGCATAAAGATAAATATAGTCATATGTTAACATGAATATATTAATGTTGTACATCAAAACTTTTCTTAAAAAAAAGACATCTTCATAGGTCTCTAAAATAAATCAAAACATTTTTAAAGAAATTAAAATATTTTTGTGGCGACTAAAAGTATTGTGGGCCCTAGATTCTTTGCCTACTAGGCCTAATGGATGTATCAGCCCTGCTTCTGAGCTAACTAACAAAGTTCTGTGTCTTGACATAAGTGATAGGTACAGGAGTATTTGCCTTATTCTTTAAGCTGTTTTAAGTGTTAAGTGTGAGAGTGTGTGTGTGTGTGTAAAATAGACTGACACTGGTGGGCTTCCACTTCTGTTGATAGCAGATGAGGTAATTAGAAACAAATCCCTTCCTGCTTGAAGGCATTGGATAACTAAAAAATAAAATAGTAGAAATTACTAAGCCAGGATTAGGAAGGGTCAGAGACTCTAAGAAATGATTCAGGCACTTTGGCTTGTTTTTAATCCTGGGAACATTTACTAACTTTAGAAGGTAAAGTTGAGAGGCTTAAAGACTGAGCAATCTTTTGGGATTGAGGGAATGACAGAGTCCAAAATGTGCCAACGGAGAGAAAAGCTTTGGTAAAGCCACCTTTCTTTGGATTAGTATTCTAAAGAAGTACCCCTTTGGAGAAGGGATAATCCAGAAGAAGAATGATCTTTAAAAAGAGTGTAATCTGGCTGGGTGCAGTGGCTCACACCTGTAATCCCAGCACTTTGGGAGGCCGAGGCGGGCGGATCATGAGGTCAGGAGATCGAGATCATCCTGGCTAACATGGTGAAACTCCATCTTTACCAAAAACACAAAAAATTAGCCGGGCATTGTGGCAGGCGCCTGTAGTCCCAGCTACTCGGTAGGAGAATGGAGTGAACCCAGGAGGTGGAGGTTGCAGTGAGTCGAGATCGTACACTGCACTCCAGCCTGGGCGACAGATAGAGACTGAGACTCCGTCTCCAAAAAAAAAAAAAAAGAGTGTAATCTAAATTTCAATTATTGAGATAATTCCTGATGCCTGATAGAAGCAAACGTAGAGCCTCTGTGTAAAAAGACCTTATCATTCTAAAACTCAAAATTATTTTCCCCAGCAATTTTGCAAATAAAATTTTCTGCACGCAGTCAAAAATAACCAGGCAAATTGTGAGATAAGACAACATAAACAGAAACAGCAGAAATAATAGCAGTACAAAACCTACAGTGGCTCCAGATAGAGTAGTCACTACACAGCAACTGTAATATAATTATGAAAACTATATTCAAGAAGATAAAAGAAACTATATAGAATGTAGGTAAAGAGCTTGGAACTATAAAAAGTAACTACATGGAAATTCTAAAACTAAGACAAATTATAATAACCAAAAATAAAATCTTAACAAATGGATTTAAAAGCAGAGTACATTACATTAAAGAATGAACTGGAAAAAAATCAGAAGAAAATAAGAACTAAAGTATGGAGATATGAAAAGATTTTTAAAATGTGATAGAATAAGAGAACACTGATAAGTTTGAATATGCATGGAGTCACAGAAAGGAGAAAAAGAATGTAAAAAAGCAATAGCTGAAGAAAACATGATAGAACTATTTAAAACTGATGGAAAACATTAAGCTACAGATTCAAGAAGGCCTATAAAAGCCAAGGATAAAAAGAAAATTACAGAGCCATAACAAGACTGATGGATGACTTCTCAATAGAAACAATGAGGGCCAGAAGTATTGGAATGGTATTTTCAAACTTGTGAAAGGAAGTAACTTACAGTCTAGAATTCTACACACTGCAAAAATGTCTTTCAAAAATAAGAGTAAAATAAAGACATTTTCAGACAAATAAAACTGAATTTGTCACCAGCAGACCCACTCTAAGTGGAATTCTAAAGCTTTGTCACTACATGTTTTTTTTTTCAAATTTTTATGTAAATTTACTGAAGAGAAACAATGCTTGCTAAATTAAAAACTTATCAGTTGAGTTGATGTTGGTATCACTCTTTTAGCAAACTAATAACTGCATAAACATTTCTTGCATGTGTTAAAACTTCAGGCTCCTACAAATCAACTTTTCGATGATTATGGAATAGCACAATTATTTTATATTCTTTAAAATTACTGCTTACATAATGCAGAAGAATACCTACTTAGTAAAAATCTATTCATCTCATCATGTTGTTGTTCCTAAAAGTAAAGAACTAAGGTTTCATTTAGGGTGGCTGAGTTGGTCTGTTTTGGAAAGGGAAAAGGTAAGGTCACGTAGTTTATGTGGCTATATATTGATTCACAATCCTGGGACCTTCTGTTCAAAGATACAAAAAATACATACATTCTAATAATAACCTTCTTACACTAACTTTTGGGGCTAGAATTATCATTTTACTTGCCAATGACCTACATGGTACCTATACCAAAAATCATACAGGATATTGTTATGTTTTTCCCAATTTCAGTACTAAAAATATTTATATGTTCCACTTGTTCATTTTCATGGTTTCCACCATGCCAGGCTTACACTTGGCATTCTGTGTGCCAGAGGTTTCAACTTTGGAAATGCCAAAAAAGGAAATATGGGTACAAGAAGGAAAAGATGACAGAGTTTTTTTTATTTTTATTTTATTTATTTATTTATTTATTTTGAGATGAAGTCTCGCTCTGTAGCCAGGCCGGAGTGCAGTGGTGCGATCTCGGCTCACTGCAGCCTCCCTCCCCCAGGTTCAAGTGATTCTCCTGCCTCAGCCTCCAAAGTAGCTGGGACTACAGGTGTGCATCACCACAACCAGCTAATTTTTGTATTTTTAGTAGAGACGGGGTTTCACCATGTTGGCCAGGATAGTCTCAATCTCTTGACCTTGTGATCCACCTGCCTCCACCTCCCAAAGTGTTGGAATTACAGGCATAAGCCACCACGCCTGGCCAGATATTTTCATTTATCAAGATTTCCATAAAACAAGGAAAAAAAATTGTTATTTTAACATTTGTCACTAACGTGCTTCTTAGGAAGAAAATTTGTCTTTAAGTAAGAAATATTTTTAAAACCTATTACATATAAAGATAAGACCTTGAGTTTAAGGATTGGCTAGGGAAATGAGACAAGCACCTCTGTAGGTAAATATAGGCAGAATGGGAGGGCTATAGAAAAGAGAGAGAAGAGGGAAGGAGAAAGGGAAACAAGGAAGGCTGGGTAAACTGTCAGGTGGCTGGATCCTACATAGAAGCCAATTAACCAAGATAGCTGGAGGATTTTAAAGAACAGAATATTTAATACTTAATAGTATGTTGTTTATGCCTCTGAGTTAGGAAACCCCTCCATTATTTTAAAGCGTTTACTAAATTCTGCTATAAACAAAAATGTCCTGTGAGTTATTTTGGAAGAAAGCTAGGAAAGGGGCCAGGATCTACATCTGTAATTTGTTAAATGTGAAAACAAACATACAAGATAAAATGTTCATTATATTGAAAGTTCAGGGAAAACAGGAACTTAGAGTGAAAAGTGAGTGTTAAAATGTAGATTTACAAGAATTTACTGAAATTCTGACCAACTGCTGAGATTCTCACAGAATACTGGGAAGTGTTTCCTTAAAAATCTCATATACAAGGTGACTTCCATTGATATCTGGATCATGTCTTTTTCCTTTACTTTTTAAAAATTTACATTATTCCTACCACCAAAAGCACTGGAAAGAATACCTGAGAAATACAGGCTTAATTGAAGATGACAATGGTATCCTACTGTTAGAAATTATCAAACTAGAGTATTTTCATTAAGCAAATCAAAATCCAGAAAAGATAATAAACATCTTCCAGGTCCCGACATTACCTCCTAGATTCTGCTTTGACTTCAGTTCCTAATGCTATGTTGGGCACATGGT
>NW_012102954.1:1122035-1122571 GCF_000951045.1 Mandrillus leucophaeus | reverse complement strand
TGATCTGCCCACCTCGTCCTCCCAAAGTGCTGGGATTACAGGCATGAGCCACCGCACCCTGCCAAGTATAACTTTTTGATGCAAGATCCAGACCATAAGAATATAAACCTTAGAAATTACCCAAAAGCAGGAAAAAGCTTTGAACTTTCACAGACACTGGAATTGACTGAGCCATAATCCAATTATATTTGCAAGGGGAAAGATAGCTACAGATGGCATCGAGGCTCTATAGTAACTGTCTAGTACAGGCAGTATAGATTCTATCAAATCTATACCTTTTTCTTCTCTTTATAAAGCACAGTGATAATTGTTCACAGTAATAATCCTGGGCTGCAACACGGTCCTGAAGTCTGGCAGCATTTCATGAAAAGTAATCTAATCTTAGCATAGTTTCAGTAACAGTGAGTGTTCTCTTGGTCTGAATCTTACAGTAAAAATGACATGTAATTCATGTCCTGTGGCAGTGGTTTTCAATTTGAACTCTGTAAAGGAAGGTGGAAATGAAGTGGGGGAATCAACAATTGAAATTCCCAATC
>NW_012102954.1:1121083-1121985 GCF_000951045.1 Mandrillus leucophaeus | reverse complement strand
AATCCAGAAAAGATAATAAACATCTTCCAGGTCCCGACATTACCTCCTAGATTCTGCTTTGACTTCAGTTCCTAATGCTATGTTGGGCACATGGTAGGAGCCCAAGAAACTATTGTTAAACTAAATCTATGGACTAAGCACTTGGTCTTATTAAGGTCTTTTCCTTAATATAGAATATTACTACATTAGAGTTTTCATTACACCGCTGGTGTTCATGCAAGTGGACGCATATAAGGACTTTCAAACTTGTTAGAGCATAAAAATACCATTTTAGAAATTACTTATCCTGGAATAAGTATCTTAGAGAATTATCATTGGAAGATTGAAAAAAAGATCTGATATTTTATAACTATTGTTTAGAAAAGTCTTTTTTTTTAATTCTCATAAAACGTGTCAATGACTTATTCAACTTATGAATGAGGGACCCAGCGGGACGAGAAGCTGGTTCTAGGAACATTCAAGGAATTGGGCACCTCTAGGCATGGAAAAGATAATGTTAGAATAAGATTGTAAGATAAAATACAAAATAGTTAATATCCTAGAGGGTAATAAAAGTATAACCTTAGGATATATAACATTTGCATTTTCACTAGAAAAATAATCAAACACTAACATAAATTTCACAGGGTTCTTAATCATAGCAAATCATAAATTTAAAAAGGTACATTCCTTTTTGAGGGGTTCACAAAACTATGGCCTGCAGGCTAACCACCTACTTTTATAAATAAAGCTTTATTGGAACATAGTCACACTCATTTCCTGTGGCTGGTCTCACACTACGACAGTAGAGTTGAGTCATTGTGACAGAGACTATATGGCCTGTAAGGTGAAAATATTTACTATCTGACACTTCCAGATAAAGTTTGTCAACCCCTGACCTTGATAATTAAATAGATCACTGA
>NW_012102954.1:1116566-1117958 GCF_000951045.1 Mandrillus leucophaeus | reverse complement strand
AATCCAGAAAAGATAATAAACATCTTCCAGGTCCCGACATTACCTCCTAGATTCTGCTTTGACTTCAGTTCCTAATGCTATGTTGGGCACATGGTCGGAGCCCAAGAAACTATTGTTAAACTAAATCTATGGACTAAGCACTTGGTCTTATTAAGGTCTTTTCCTTAATATAGAATAGTACTACATTAGAGTTTTCATTACACCGCTGGTGTTCATGCAAGTGGACACATATAAGGGCTTTAAAACTTGTTAGAGCATAAAAATACCATTTTAGAAATTACTTATCCTGGAATAAGTATCTTAGAGAATTATCATTGGAAGGTTGAAAAAAAGATCTGATATTTTATCTGAATAAAGATACTCACTAAAGCAGAGTTTGAATGCTTTCAAATACTTTCATATGTGCATAAAAAAGAATTCCAGAAATGGAAGAGAATATACCTTCTTCTCACTGAACGTAACAAATGTAAATCATTTGTTTGGCACCATTGAAACAGAAAAAAATGTTAAGTAAGTCATTGTGTAACAATAAAAAATACTAAAATATATTTTAGAAAAGAAAAAATAACAGAAAAAAAAAAACAGCTTCAGTCTTTGCTAGAGTGATCAAATTTGCAAATAAAGCTGTGTTCTCCAAATACCTGTTCATTGAAACATTTCTATTACGAAAGAGACAAATGAAAAAAAAAAAACCAAACTAATTAAAAGTTTATTTCACAAAGCAATTTCCTTAGGTAGCACAATATATATATGTAGCAGAATATATATGTGTGTGTGTGTATATATATGTACATATCATCACAGCTCTGTAAAGAGAAAAGATCACATTAGTTTGAAGGCCTTTGTTAAATTGAGCATCTTTGCAGTAAAGAGCGAATTTATATTTGGAAGTGGAAAGAGAATCAGTATTCCAGGAAGGAGGAAATGAAAAAGAGAGATGGAAGAAAGAGGGAAGGAGGGGGAAATGGGCAGATAATAAGAGGTCGCATGCTCTGCAGTGATGCCCTATCTTGTAACATCTCCTTAAATATTTAGTAAATGCTGGCTGGGTGCAGTGGTTCACACCTGTAATGCCAGCACTTTGGGAAGCCAAGGTGGGAGGATCACCTGAGGCCAGGAGTTTGAGACCAGCCTGGGCAGGATGGAAAGACTCTTTCTCTATAAAAACATTAAAAACTTCGCCAACTATGGTGGCATGCATCTGTGGTCCCAGCTACTCAAGAAGCTGAGGCAGGAGGATCACCAAGTCCAGGAGGTCAAGGCTGCAGTGAGCTGTGATCTCACCATTGCACTCCAGCCTGGGTAACCGAGCGACACTCTGTCTCAAAAATACATCTATATATTTATTAATACATATATATTTATATATTACATATAACATATATATTTATA
>NW_012102954.1:1110424-1112956 GCF_000951045.1 Mandrillus leucophaeus | reverse complement strand
AGATAGGAAGGTACATTCCATAGAAGAGGATATACAGATGACAAGTAAACACATAAAAAGATGTTCAGCAATCAGGAAGATGCAAATTAAAACCACAATGACATATCACTAAATATTTCTCAGAATGGCTAAAATTAAAAACACTAACAACACCAAATGGTGACAAGGTTGCAGAGAAATTGGATCACTCATACATTAATGAAGGGAATATAAAATGGCACAGTCACAGTTTCACAGTTTCTTTAAAAACAACAACAACAACAAGACAAAGCTAAGCATGTAATTACTATATGAGCCAACACTTGCAGTCTTCAGCATTTATCCCATAGAAAAGGAAATCTTTGTTCACACAAAACCCTGTACACAAATGTTCACAGAAGCTTTACTTATTACAGCCAGAACTGGAAACCGCCCATATGTCCTTCAACAGGCAAATGGTTGAACAAACCGAGGTACTCTACATACGTACCATGGAATATAGTACTCAGCAATAAAAAGGAACAGGCAATTTACATAGGCAGCAACTTGAATGAATCTCCAGGGAATTACACTGAGGGAAAAAAAAGATTCCTAGAATGTGACATACTATATGATTTCATTCTCATAATACCTGTGAAATTACATAGTTACAAGACGTAGAATAGATTAGTGGCTGCCAGAGATCAGGGATTAGAGTTTGACCATAAAGGAGTAGCAGAAAGGACTTCTACCATAATGGTACAATTAAGTATCTTGATAATGATGGTGGCTACATGAAGCTATAGCTGTGATAACACTGAACACATTATACACACACACACACGTGCGCGTGCAAATGAGTGCATGTATAACTGGAGAAATCAGAATAATCTCTGCAGATTTTTCCAATGTCACTTTCCTAATTCTGATATTGTACTACAGTTATGTAAGACATTCACATTGGGTGTTTCTGAGAAAAGAGTGCACACGGCCTTCTTGTATATTTATTTGCAACTTACTGTGGATCTAAAGTTATTTCACAACAGAAAGTTTAAAAAAAAACAAACTGCCCAAAGATGAGGCTCAGTTGTCTAGAATATAGTAATTTAGCAAATACTCAAAATGTATCTCTTCTGGAAAGACAGAGATTTAATGTCATGCAACTTATTACACAGCTCTATTTACTATTTATCACTTACATCTACCATTTTCCTTATAGTTTTTTTTTTAACTCCAGGATCAAACTAAAAATCTACATGTGGGTCTCAAAATACTATTTTATATAGGATTGAGGCACTTTACATGATAAATTTGTAATCTCTGCCTTCAGCCACTGCCTGCACTGAAAGTCAGGACAATGCAGTGATTACAAGTGGGACTGTGGCCCTGCCCACCCAGGGTGCAAATCTGGACTATGCCACTTACTACCTGTGTGACGTGGAGAAAGCCACTTCACTTCTGCTTCAACTCCTCAACTGTAAAATTGGTATAATAATAGTCTCTATCTCAAACTATTATTATACCAATGATTCAATGATCAAGTAAATTAATGCAAATACAGAGCATTGAACAGTGCCTGGCACACTGCAAGTGTTCAACAAAAGTTGGCACTGTTACTTACATTTTTGTTAACATTACTATAATGGGAATGTACTTTCTCTCTCAATATCCCTTATTGGATGATGAGTGCAAAATAATGGGTCACCAGGAATCAAAGCCATAAATAAAACCACACATGATTCTCACACTGAAAATCCCTCACCTTCATATGGTATTTCTCTGTATGAGTCTACTGAGAAACATACAGTGTCTCAGGTAAGCAATCACTGTCAAGATTCCCTACCAAATCAGAAGTGGGAAACACTAGAAAAATCCTAGCAAAGAAAATCACCTGTAAAATTGGTAAGATATCTGCTTCAAAAGGTTTTGGATAGGGCACTCAACTTCTGGGCATTGATTGAATCTAAATCTCTTGATCTTTGGGTGTTTGCCATGACCTATTTTTATAAAAGGATGGTTGCAACCTAGAATGGATATTTCCCTTCTGAAAAAAGTTAACAGTGCCTTCTCCCACCTGATGTCACTTGATTAGTCACCATTATATGTTCCCAGTCAACGCAATCATGTGCATATAGCTAATATAATTCCCGCAGCAGCTGGGATAGGACAAGAGAGTACCATAGGGTAAAACATTTGAGTATTATTAGAGAAAAGTCTGCCTCTCTTCCTCTTTAGTTATCCATGTATTAATTCATTCACAAGTGTTTTAGAAGTTCCTCTGTGTGTCAGGTACCCTTTTGGGAGCTGGGAACACAGCAAAGAATAAGTAACGAGACAAGATCCCCATGCTCACAGAGCTCACAGCCTAGTGGGGAGGCAGACAACACAGAATTACACTGCTATGTGGTACCTTCCAGGAGAGGGGAAATACAGGAAGTTAAGTAGGCACATAGGAGCGGCACCTTACCTAGGTCAGCGGCACAAGAGCATGCTTTCAAAAGCAGTGAGATCTATGCTCACGCCTGAGGGTAGAAGTTAGGGTGTACGCTACAAGGTGAATTTTTTTTTTTTTTT
>NW_012102954.1:1107476-1109274 GCF_000951045.1 Mandrillus leucophaeus | reverse complement strand
GAAAAAAAAAAAAATTGACACTTCTGAGAAATTTTGTTTTAAAGAAAGAAGCCACTAATATATCATCTGACCTAAATATTTTAAAGGGAACTATAAAATGTGATGACTACAAGGCAGCTCATTTCCTGGTTGAGAACCAGAGACAGGCTCCCCTTGCCCTGGACCACACAACTCATCAGGGCAGCGGCTGAACACAAACCCTGGCTCCTGACTCCAGCCTGGGACGCTCTCTATTTCACCATACGTTTAATTTTCCTCCATGGGATACTTCAAGAGATCATCTCACTTCCTTTTTTTTTTCAAACTTGAATCACTGTTCTACTACACAATGTCAAAGCAGCCTTATGAAAGGTGCCAGTCTAGTCAATCAGCCAGTTGCCTCGCCCAGCCTAAGCAAGGTGCTGACCTGACTGTGTATTTTGGTGTCATGCAGACCAAGCCATCAGTGCAAGCCGTCAGTGGCTCAGATGTAGTCCCTATAAATTAAAGCACATATGTCGTTTGTCTCCTCAAACTCCTGAATATCCGTATCACTGGATGAAGAAGGCGCGAGAGGGAGGAAAGGAAAAATTCTCAAATTAGATCAAGAAAGAAATCTGGAAAGGATAGATCACTCCCAGCTCCACCGAGGGGCTTTCTTCCCAAACCTGGAGAGGGAACACTTCGTTGTTGAAATGTCCAAGTTCTTAGATGATGATTCCAGCTCATCCTCTTCCTCTTCCTCTTTATTTCAGTCTTTCCAGGACAGATCAATAGGGGCAAGACAGGGCCAAGTGGTGCTCTTCCATCTTACACCCTGAAGACAAGGCATCATGAATAAAACTATCAACTTCCCACCTAGTTTCTGGGCAATGGGAATAGGACAGGGCTAGCACTAGCAATAAATAAGTGGAAAACAAGATTTTGCCCTTGCTCTTCATATATGCTTCCATTTCCCCACTGTGTCAGCCACCCCACTGTGGGCACCCTCCAAGCACTTCCCTGTAATATTCTCATCTTATTTTGTCCTCTCCTGTTTCTCACATATGTTATGGACTGAATGTTTGTGTCCCTCCAAAATTCATATGTGGAAATCCTAATTTCCAAGGAATGGTATTAGGAGGTGGGGCCTTTGAAAGGTGAGTAGGTCATGAGGGTGGAGCCTTTGTGAATGGAATTAGTGCCCTGTAAGAAGAGATACAATGAAGAATCATGGTGTGTAGTGTGAAATTTGAAACAGAAAAAAGAAGAGGCACAAGAGAGTTTACATCTTCCCTGTGTTCTCTGCCATGTGAAGATATGCGAAGATGGCCATCTGCCAGCCAGGAGGAGGGCCCTCATCAGACACTGGATCTGCCTGCACCTTGATCTTAAGACTTCCCAGCCTCCAGAACCATGAGAAATCAATGTTTGTTGTTTAAGCCATCCAGTCTATGGCATTCTGTTATTGCAGCCTGAACTGATTAACAACATCCAAATCAAAGCCCTGCCTCTCAATGGACATGAATAGACAATTCTCAAAAGAAGATATACAAATGGCCAACAAACACATGAAAAAATGCTCAACATCACTAATTATCAGGGAAATGCAAATCAAAACCACAATGAGATACCACCTTACTCCTGCAAGAATAGCCGTAACTTAAAAATAAAAAAGTAACAGATGTTGGCGTGGATGTGGTGAAATGGGAACACTTTTACACTGCTGGTGGTTCTTCACTATGGAGAACAGTATGGAGATTCCTTAAAGAACTAAAAGTAGAACTACTGTTTGATCCAACATCCCACTAATGGGTATCTACCCAGAGGAAAAGGAGTC
>NW_012102954.1:1104212-1106486 GCF_000951045.1 Mandrillus leucophaeus | reverse complement strand
TTATGAGAACTAAAGGAGATAATTTGTATAAGTGCTTGAAAGAGTGCCTGGCTCATGAGAAATGCCCAGTAAATGGTACTAGTGTTATTTCTGATTCTGACTCTATACCTGTACCACAGATAGGGTTTTTAAGCACCATTTTTTAAACTTTTATTTTGGGTTCAGGGGTACAAGTGAAGGTTTGTTACATAGGTAAACTCATGTCATGGGGCTTTGTTGTACAGATTATTTCATCACCCAGTTATTAAGCCCAGTACCCAATAGTTATCTTCTCTGTTCCTCTCCCTCCTCCCATCCTCCACCCTCAAGAAGACCCCAGGGATTGTTGTTTCCTTTTTTTTTTTTTTTTCAGGCATTGTGGTTCATGCCTGTAATCCCAGAACTTTCGGAGGCCAAAGCAGGGGGATCACCTGAGGTCAGGAGTTCGAGACCAGCCCGGCCAACATGGCAAAACCCTGTCTCCACTAAAAATACAAAAATTAGCCGGATGTGGTAGCACATGCCCGCAATCCCAGCCGCTTGGGAGGCTGAGGCAAGAGAATCACCTGAACCTAGGAAGTGGAGGCTGCAGTGAGCCGAGTCCATCCCACTGCACTCCAGCCTAGGTGACAGAGTGAGACTTGATTGTTGTTTCCTTCTTTATGTTTATAAGTTCTTATCATTTTAGCTCCCTCTTAGAAGTGAGAATATGCAGTATTTTAAACCACTATTTTATATAGCAGTGGTGTGATTTGCCCAAGGTCACAAAAGGGAACCTTGTATCCTATTATTTCTATCCAAACCTTCTATCGATATCCCTTTAATCCTCCTCTAGCATTCAAAAATAGTAAATTGACAGTAATAGCGATAAGAATAGCTAAAATTATGCTAAATGAGAAAATCGAGGCACAGAGGGGTAAGTATTTAGCCAAATCACCCAGCTAATAAGTGATATAGTCAAAAACTAAACTTATACCCAGACATGATGGAGTGTGCCTGTAGTCCCAGCTACTCAGGAAGCTGAACAGGGAGGATTGCTTGAGCCCAGGAGGCTGCAGTGAGCTATGATTACTCCACCGCACTCCAGCCTGGGAAACAGAGTGATAACTCAATTCTAAAACAGAAAAAAAAAAAACTGATTAATCTGGGACCCCAGTCCCGGCTCTTAATTATCACTCTGTAAAAGCAATGCTCTTTCTTCCACTCATTTATGTACACAGTTCTTAGACCTATTATTTTCCCGACATTGTTGTAGGTTTGGAAACAACAGTATGTATAAAATAGTCCTTGGCATCCAGTAGTACACAATCTAGTGAAGACAAATCACTGTACTATCTGACAAATGTTGTTTTAGTGGCAAGAAGAAGGTGCCTGCGAACCACAGGCAACTAACAGTGTCTGACCCAATCAACGAAAGCTTCATGCAGGAGGTACCCTCTGAAGGAAGCCTTGTCTCAAGGTCAAGAAGGAGAGGGAGGGATACTCCAGGCAAAAAGAACATCATGTGTAAAGGTTTGGAATTCAAATATGTGCAGATGTATTGGGGCCAATGAGAAGCTCAGTGTGGATAGATTATATAAGGTACATAAAGGACAGTAACAGGAGAAAAAGCTGGAGAAATGGGGAGAAATTGCAATGGAAAGGACCTTCTACGCCAAACCAAGAAGTACGAATTTTATCCTATAGGTGAGGGAGAGGAATAACAAGTTTTAGAGCCTGTTTTAGCCTTCCACCAGATTCAGGTACTATGATTTGATCATTTTAAGAACAATAACCCTGGAAGATGATAAACTGGGATGGGGACACATTGTTGTCAGGAAAGACAATTTAAAAAATTGTTAATAAGGAAGATATTTCTAAATCATTAGAATAACCAGGAAAAATGGTTTGTATATCTGGTTTCTTAAGCCCCACCCAAGACCAAATGAGTCAAAATCAACAAGGTAGACTTGAGGAATCTGTGTATGTGTTTGCAAGTATGTAGGCAGGATGCTAGCAGAGTGTGTGTGTGTGTGTGTGCGCGCGTGTGTTTTTGTTACTCTTGAGCTGATTCTGAAGACGAGCCTAGTTTGGGAACCACTGCTCTTAAAAGGGATCCAGTGGGTGTCAGAACCCAGATAGTAGCAGGGAGAATAATGACTGGAAAAGACACAATTCTGAATTAGGATTTTGCAGAGTATAGTTGATGCAGTATTCTCTCATGTGAGTCCCAAGAAATAAAAGGGCGTTGCCGTTGGGACGCAAAGTAAGACAAGAAGGACCAGACAATCAACATGTTATCCCTAAATTCTAGTA